>NC_091756.1:61469224-61659224 GCF_043380555.1 Nothobranchius furzeri | reverse complement strand
AACCTCATCCACACCAAAACCACTTGTGTCTTTACATCAAAACCTGAATGCTCTGCCTTTGCAGGGTGTCCCATAGTTCTGCCAGCATAGTGTATGACATCTCTGCAATATAATTTGATCGGTGCTTAGGTAAGTTTGTTCTGGGCCCAAATGTGGTGATAGTCAAGTATTAAAGATGTCCTAGGAAGAGTTATTTTTGACAACTGGAAACTGTTCTTTGAGCCTCTGAGCATCTTATGAAACTTTGCTGGGGCTTGACCAACGTTCATACAGCCATAGTGGACTGGGACATGTACATTGTAAGGATGTGTATCCTGCTTATGACGTGTTAAACTTTCTTCTCTCAGAACAAACCCTTTCTCAGCGGCCATTGCAACATCCCTGATTGCAGATTGCACTTACTTTTTGGTATTCTACATTTAACACCCAAGCTACGTTTATTCAACAACAGCAAGGTAAATGCGGTTTTAAACTATAGGACCCCTTTAAAACCAATGCAGATTTAACAGATAGTGCATTTGAAGCAATAAAGTTTGCTGAGTTTACAAAAAAAAAACTCCCTCAGAAGCTCCTTGGTTCAAAATAATACCACACGTGCATTCCACACTTTTAACAATAAGCTAATTATTTTACGGGTGTGGGATCGACCCGTTCTTCCTCACTCAGCACTGCAGAACAGTCTGACTGATGCAGAACCTTCCTCTGACGTGAAGCTCCTCTGGAGACCGTGTGGGAAAGTCGGGTAACATGATCCTTCTTTTTGACCTCTTTGCCTTACACTTGTTGTTATTAACTGTCCACTAACAGGGGGATAATACTATGTCATCCTATACTGCCGTGTCCTTCAGGCTTGAAAGCAGCACCTTCAGACTCGTCTTATGAGAAAATGAGCACAATAACAGCATCACCACCCTTCCTGTTCACAAATGGTGCTTTGGCTTTCCATTTAACTTTAATGACAGCTCCGGAGATCCTTGCTGTTGTGTCCGATCTCTGGAAACGAGTTTGTTCTTGCTCCAGTAGCCTGGCTTTCACTGGTCAGAGGAGATGGCGGTTGCTGAGCTCTCAGAGCAGAACTAATGTTTTCACTCAGTTTGTGAGCAACAGAGTCAACATTTCAATCTGAACCGAGCACATCATCAGAAGATGTAACTTAGATAACATCTGTGTGTGGAACTGTGTGATTGTTTTAATTAAAGGAGAATATTTAAATGCCTCACTGTGGTCGTTTTCGTCGTTATAAACGAGGAGAGACTGATATGGGCCTGAGACACCGGGGGCACGGTGCTGTTCTGGGTAATCACTCCTGCTTTCCTATTATCACTGCTGTCACTGCAACTTATCTGGGCCTGCCTGCAGTGCCAGCCAGGGCTCGGACACATCCTCCGAGCAACCACGACGCTTTGTTCAAATCAACTTGCAGCCTGAAGCCAAGCGATTTGCTTTGGACACCTTATTACGGTGGCCTTTTAGTTTGGCCCTTTAATTTAATCAGTGAAGCATTAGAAACTCAAAGGTCTTGTAAATGGAGCCTGCTGAGGGGAACCTCGCACTGACATCCACACAGTGGCAGTTTGATGTCCCTGCATACCAGAGAGAATTGGCCTTGTTTAAAAGTGAAGGCTTTCCTTTATATCTGTTGAAGTTTTTGATGTTTCCATGCTTCAACACACGCGATTCAAATGAATGGATGATCAACTGGCTTCCGCCGAACTCAACAAGGCGAGGAGGCATTGAGCCACTTGAGTCAGGTATATTGGAGCGGGGTAACATCTACGGTGTGTGGTACAGAGGCCCTGAAGCGCTGGATTTGACTGCTGTCTGCTGCTGTTTTCAACCTGCAGATAACAAACAGCCTCTTCTTCAGAGGTGTCTAATAATTGCTCAGTTTGTCTGTGTGGGATACCTGGTATGCTATTCCATTTTTATTCAAAGGCAGTAAACATATACATTTTTTAAAGTGATTGGCTGCACCTGGCGGTAAGGCGTTTCCTGTTTCCTGTTTTCAGTGTTGCACTCCGTGAAGCTGCTTGGTGTTTGGGGCTCGCTAAATCCGATTTAATTTCTCTGTAACAGGATATCTCTGAGTTATTGTAGCACAAAAGCACGCTAAAACACACATTTTTCTGTTGTTCCACCTAGCTTTTAGGGAACCATTTGAGTTCGCACGCAGTTTATTTGGTGTTGAACAGTTTGCTCGTCCAGTTAGCTTAGCCTCAGCACGGCTATGGCTACTTCTGTCTCTGCTTCTCCATCTCCTATCTCTTGCTCTCTGTGTCAGATGTTTAGTTACTCCTCTGCCTCCTTTAGCGATAATGGTACGTGTAATAAATGTAGCATTTTTGTAGCTTTGGAGGCGAGGGTGTCGGAATTGGAGTCCCGGCTCTGCGCTGTTGAAAACCCCGTAAACAGCCGTAGCTACTTAGCTAGCGCGGGGCTAACTAGCTCAGAACCACCCCGTAGCGGTCCTCCAGTAGAACCCGAGCAGCCGGGACCTCAGGCCGGCTGGGTGATGGTACGCAGGAAGCATAGAACCCAGCCCGTGGGCCACCACCAACCCGTCCATGTTTCTAATAGATTTTCCCCACTCTCTCTCTGTGTGTGTGTGTGTGTGTGTGTGTGTGTGTGTGTGTGTGTGTGTGTGTGTGTGTGTGTGTGTGTGTGTGTGTGTGTGTGTGTGTGTGTGTGTGTGTGTGTGTGTGTGTGTGTGTGTGTGTGTGTGTGTGTGTGTGTGTGTGTGTGTGTGTGTGTGTGTGTGTGTGTGTGTGTGTGTGTGTGTGTCTTCTCCATCCCCAGTGAGTCGTGGAGGATGGCTGCTTATACTGAGCCAGGATTCTCTGGAGGTTTCTTCCTGTTAAAAGGGAGTTTTCCTCTCCACTGTCGCTGCATGCTTGCTTAGTATGAGGATTGCTGTATAGTCACTGACACTAGTCAGTGACTTGATGCAATTTGCTGGGTTCCTTATATAGGAAACATTATTTCTGATTGGCTTAATGAACTGACCTGAATTGGAATGTTTATTATGTGAAGTGCCTTGAGACGACTCTTGTCGTGATTTGGCGCTTTATGAATAAACTTGAATTGAATTGAATTAAAATGCAAAGTGTTTTTATTCTCTAGAAATGTTCAGTGCTGAGTCAGAGGCCACCGTTGTTAGTACACAGCTGGAGTTAGGTATGATGAAGCGCACACGTGAACCGTAGCTCCCAAATATTTATCTTACAAAAGACTGGATTTCAGATGTGAGCACGAAGGTCTTTATCTTCACTTTCCACGTAGCCACCAGAGGACTGCAGCACAGCAAACATCAAGTTCACATTATCCTCCACACAGTCTCCTTCATGCTCTTCATTAGGATCCTTATAAGTCCGTCCATGTTTCTTCTGCCAAAGCAGCCACATCTGACTCCAGATGAACCCCAGCCGGTTCAGATCTCAAACTGACACCAGCTCCGTTACAGGCCTGGCTGCCTCCTCTGTGAGCTCTGCAACACACTGAGGCCAAGAAGTCACCGTCAGATCAAAGGACCGTAAATGAAGCCCGAAGTTCTCAAAGCGCCAACAGATCTGCTCTAAATAGAGATTTTTAAATAGACTGTAACATCTAAAAATACGTCCAGTATCTGCTTGATTTTGACATTTGTGTTACTCTGCTTGCAGTGACTCACCAGACACCATTCTTTAACATGTGCTCTTGTTTATTTTTAGATGCTTTGAGGACGATCTGTCACATGACATCTGATTCGGAGGCACACCGTGATCAAATGGGTTTCTGTGCTCATCGTTCAAAGCCAACAAAATGCCAAATAAAAGTACTGATACGACTGTGTAAACGGGTTTTACTAGAAGATTTGATTTGAAACTAACCAGTTAAAGTCAGTGGAAGCAAATGTTTAACTATTTATTAAGTTCATTTTTACCCTTCAGAGAAATAATAGAAATTATTTTATTATTTCAAATGCTTGATCTAGTTATGTGTTAATGTCAGTAAAACATTGATATGATCAATAATTAGAAAATTAAATTGGCATTGCCTCCTGCAGTACTCAGATCATCCACAAGGAGCAAAAGACTTGTGCAGAATTAAATGGACCAGACATCTGAGGAATGTACTAACCCTGGTAAAGGGATAGAGGTCAAAGAAACTTAGGAATATGTGGAGCAAAGGATAAATCCCATGATTAAAATTAGACCGTGCTCATATTTTTAACTGGGACAACTTCAAATGCTTTTTTCCCCCCTACTGAGTGTGTGCAACATTTCAGTAACGTGGATGGAGCGCTGCCCTGTAAGAACAAGACTGCCAGGTTGGTGCCAAAGAAACCCAAACAATGGGTTTGTCTTGTTACATACAAGCCAACCTTTTTGATTAACAACATTAAAAAACAGTTGAAATAATTTAGTTAAAGCCTTGATTGTTTATTCTGAGACTTCTGAGAAAAAAAGTCTGAATATTAAGTTTAAAACTAACATTTGTCAGAGATTAAAGTCAGTGATTTTTGTTTTCCTCCCCCTAAATATCTACTGAATTTATTTGTTGTCATTTTTGCAAGACCACCATTTTGTTTTTGTTAGTTTTTAAAATTAAGAAGAAAAAAAAAATCAAAAAATTTTGGATTTTCTTTCAATGGGATGTTGATTTTGGCGGAAAATCAGGTGAAAATAAACACAAATTGATCTAAACAAATTACTGGTATTGTTCGAGTCATTCTGTTGTGGAAATTCAGACAAAGCTAAAAAAAAAAGCTTAAATTTCAGGTTTCCAAATATTAAAGGGCATTTACAACCAATTTTTCCACTCATTGAGCATCTTTAATCTTTAATCTGCTCATATTTTAAAACTACAACATCTGGATCAGTGATTACTACTACTACTACTACTACTACTTAGGGATGCAACGATACCACTTTTTTCCAAACCGATACAATACCGATACTTGGATCTGAGTACTTGCCGATACCGATTACCAATACCGATACATCTACCACACAAAAAAATGCAATGATTTGGAATACAGATTTTATTTTATTTTCTGCTTTCAACAGGAGAAAACTGAGGTAGATAAAAAGTAAAATATATGAATGGAAATCATTTTTTTTAAATCTTTTATTTCATTCACAATGTATAAAATAAACACAAACAAATACAGGATACATTAACATATTGAAAAAAAAACATTTGAATGAAAAGGAGCAGATAGAAGAAAAAATCTTAAGATTTCTGCCCCTTTTTATGAAATAAAATTATCCGCCAAACAAACACAGTGTAACCTCAGTCACAAAACTACTACAACAGAAATGACAAGTTACAGTGAAGCCATTTTCAAGCAACTGCATTGGTATCGGTTCCTGGTATCGGTAAAAGTTACCGATACCAATACCAGTATCGGTGCATCCCTACTACTACTACTACTATAATAATAATAATAATAATACATTTTATTTCAAAGCGCCTTTCAGGACACCCAAGGTCACTTTACACAAAACACGTAATAAAATACAATAAAACAATAATAAAACCCAAAGAAGAAAAAACAGAGAGAAACATTTCAATAAAATCAGAGGTTGTAGGCAGATTTAAACATATGTGTTTTGAGTTTTGATTGGAAAAGGGTAAAACTGTCGATGTTCCTGATGTCTGGGGGAAGTGAGTTCCAGAGTCGAGGAGCAGAGCGGCTGAAAGCTCTGCTCCCCATGGTAGCGAGACGGGCAGAAGGAACCGCAAGATGGATGGAAGAAGAAGATCTGAGTGAACGGGACGGGGTGTGAATACTTATAAGGTCTGAGATATATGGAGGAGAGAGGTTGTGGATTGCTTTGAAGGTATGGAGGAGAATTTTGAAGATGGACCTGAATTTAACTGGGAGCCAGTGGAGCTGCTGGAGAACCGGCGTGATGTGGTGAAAGGAAGGGGTTCTGGTGATAATACGGGCTGCTGAATTCTGGACCAGTTGCAGTTTATGAAGGACTTTGTTGGGGAGACCATAAAGAAGTGAATTGCAATAGTCGAGACGGGAGGTGACGAGGCTGTGGACGAGAATGGCGGCAGTGTGAGGGGTCAGTGAGGGACGAAGACGGTTTATGGAACGTAGATGGAAGTATGCTGACCGAATTAAGTTATTAATGTGAGCCTGAAAAGAAAGGGAGCTGTCGAGAATGACACCCAGACTCTTGACATGAGGTGAGGGGGAGACTGTGGCACTGTCAATAGTTAAAGAAAAGCTGTCAGATGTTGAGAGGGTGGAGTTAGTGCCAACTAGAAGAAGTTCAGTTTTATTGCCGTTGAGTTTGAGGAAATTAGAGGTGAACCATGATTTGATTTCAGAGAGGCAGAGTGTAAGGGAGGATGGTGGGAGAGTTGAGTTGGGCTTACTGGAAATGTAGAGCTGGGTGTCATCTGCAAAGCAGTGAAACTGGATATTGAATTTGCGGAAGATTTTGCCGATAGGGAGGAGATATACTATGAAGAGGAGGGGCCCCAGGACAGAGCCCTGGGGCACACCTGACTTGACTGGGGAGGGTTCTGAGGTAAAGGATTTTAACTGGATGAACTGAGTGCGGCCAGTAAGGTAAGATTGAAACCAGCGGAGGGGGGTGTGAGTGATGCCTAAGGAATAGAGTCTATTAAGGAGGATGGGATGAGAAATGGTGTCAAAGGCCGCACTCAGATCGAGGAGAATAAGAATAGAGATTAAACCAGAATCAGCAGCAATGAGTAGGTCGTTAGTGATCTTGATGAGAGCTGTTTCTGTGCTGTGGTGGGGACGGAAGCCAGACTGAAACTGTTCATAAAGGTTATTGCGGGTGAGATGTGAATGGAGCTGAGATGCAACTGTTTTCTCAAGGACTTTGGAAATGAAGGGAAGATGGGAAATGGGACGGAGGTTATTGAAATCATTGGGATCTAAACCAGGTTTTTTTAGAATAGGGCTGACTGAAGCGGATTTGAATAGGGATGGGACCGTACCAGAGGATAGTGAGGAATGAATAATGGCTGTTATAAAAGGGAGCAGAGAAGAAAGGCAGGATTTAACTAAAACAGTTGGAATAGGGTCCAGTTGACAGGTGGAAGGTTTGGATTTGGTGATGTAATCTAATATTTCTGAGGGATGGGGAAGTTCAAAGGAGGAGAACGGAATGGTGGGTTCAAATAAATCAGGAGAGGGAGGGGAGGAATGAGGTAAAGAGAGATGGATTCTATTGACCTTCTCATTAAAAAACTGAAGGAGAGAGTTACAGGTTTCTGAAGAGTAAAGATGGATGGGTAAGGAGTCGGGAGGCTGAAAAATGCTGTTCATGATGGAAAATAATGTTTTAGTGTTGCTGGAGTTGGACGAGATGAGACCGGAGTAATACTGAGATTTGGCATGGGAGATGGAGTCCTTGTAGAGAGAAATCTGAGCAGAATATAAGTCTTTATGGATGGTGAGACCGGTTTTCTTGTAGAGTCTTTCAAGCCTCCGGTTGGTAGCTTTCAAGGAGCGAAGGGCAGGGGTGAACCATGGAGCAGACCGAGTAAAATATACAGAGCGGGATTTGATGGGAGCAAATGAATTAAGGATAGAAACCAGACCGTTATTGTACTGAATGACAAGATCATCGGGAGTAGAGGACAAATTAGGGGTCAAGGTGGCAAAACTGGAGGACAGGGAGGCTAGATCAATGTCCTTAATATTACGAAAAGAAATGATACGTGGTGACTTGATGATGGAGAGACGGAGGGGAACAGAAAAGGAGATGAGGAAGTGGTCCGTGAAAGGGAGCGGGTCAGCTGTACAGTTGGAGGGGGTCAGGCCGGAGCAGCAGATTAAATCCAGGGTGTGACCTTTAATGTGAGTGGGAAAATTGGCATATTGATGAAAACTGAGGCTGTCCAAAGATGAGGAGAAGTCTTTGCTGAGGGGGAGGGCCATATTGTCCATATGAATATTAAAATCACCAAGTAAAATTACATTTGGGGAAAGGGCGGACAGATGGGATAAAAGAGCAGAGAGTTCATTTAAAAACTCAGGGCTGAACTTGGGGGGACGATAAACAGTGACAATTATTGTGGGGGTCGGGCCGGAGAGTTGACAGGCGAGGCATTCCAGAGTGGTGAGAGGCGGAAGGTTTACCGGAAGGACCTTCCAAGTCTCGCGATACAGTATTGCGAGACCACCGCCGCGGCCCGACCCACGGGGTTTGGAGAGGTAAACAAATCCGGGAGGAGTACAGTCATTGAGTTGTGAGAAATCGCTGGGTTGTTGCCATGTTTCGTTCAGACAAAGAAAGTCTAGCTTATGGTCACTGATGGTATCTTGGAGGAGATGTCCTTTACCAGAGAGGGAGCGAATGTTGAGAAGACCAAAATTAGCAGTGCGGAAGTCCCTGGCGACAGGAGCATTAGTCCGACTAGCCAGCCGGGCTAACACGCTGGAGTCGGCAGCTCGGCAGGTATTCCTGGGTAGCCGCCGGCTAGTCGTGGACCAGAAGGAGGGTATTCCTTTGGAGCCGTCGAGATGGAGGTTCCGCCGGGACCCCCGATGGATATACCGACGGCGAGGCTGGAAGGTGATGTCGGGGAAGAGGCACAGAGCTGGTGGTGGAGATCCGGAGTAGCGAAAGCGGAGGTTGAAGAGCTCCGCCGCCGAGTACTGGAGAAGGCCATCCACGGACAGAAGAATGAGCGACAGGATGATCCAGGCCAGTGCGAGGCACACAGAAATCCTGCTGGACCACATTATGGAGTGGAGCAGGGAGGTGGTGATGTGCAACCAGAACGCAAGCTGAGCAGGTAGGTGAAAATGAGTTTTCACCGACACAGGGATGTGACCAGGGTGAAAAAGAAGAAAAAAAAATACAAAAAGTTTGTTTGCCAGCGAGCAGCGGCAGCGAGACGCGCCAGCGTTCACTCAACCGGAACCGGAAGGGACCGGTTGAGTGAACCGGAACCGGAACTACTACTACTACTACTACTACTACTATTAGTACTACTACCATTATTACTACTATTACTACTTTCACTACTACTACTACAACTAATTCTACTCCTACTCCTACTCCTACTACTACTACTACTTTTCAGTACTATTCAATTCAATTCAAGTTTATTTATAAAGCGCCAAATCACGACAAGAGTCGTCTCAAGGCACTTCACATAATAAACATTCCAATTCAGGTCAGTTCATTAAGCCAATCAGAAATAATGTTTCCCATATAAGGAACCCAGCAAATTGCATCAAGTCACTGACTACTACTATACTACTACTACTACTATTACTGCTACTACTCCTCCTACTACTACTTCTACTACTATTACTACTACTACTCCTCCTCCTACTACTACTACTACTTCTACTTTTCACTACTCCTACTACTACTATTCCTACTCCTACTACTACTACTACTACTACTACTACTACTAGTAATAATTATAATAATAATAGTAATACCTCTTTCTCAGTCAATGTTTGTTTTATCTGACCAGTCGTATCTCTGAAGAAAAGCGTCATCTGCACTACCCAGACTAAAACTTTCAGACACTGGTCTGGAAAGGCAGCTGCTGCACACACTTCTCAGGCTACAGCTCCAGAATCATCATACCAACTCTCTGATCTCTGAAATGTTGAACAGAAATCGTGCTTGTTGAAGTGCAGAATCCACAAACCCGAACCATTCGGTGGGTGATCCAGTTATCCTGGACAAGCGTGTCATGTGGGACAATGGCAACGTTGAGATGAAAAGATGTTTTTCCAAAATGTCACACTGAATTAGACAAAGTTATTTAAGTGATTTCTCAAAAATGTAGTCATAATTTGAACAAAATCTCAGTTTTGGCTGAAACTCTTGCAAACTAATCTTGTTAAACACAAGTCAGTCAGTTGGGAGACCACAAAAGAGATGAGGTGAAAGGTGCAGCCAGAGGAGCCGACTCCAGCTGTCTCCATTGTGATGAAGCAAAGCCATGATGTCTGACCGGCAGTGTCTGTGGTACCAGAAGCTCAAAACAAGTTTAATAGGAGAATGAGCTGTTTGATGTTGGCAAAGATGATCAGAGACGTTTTTATGGAACCAACCCACTCAGCTCTGTTGCTCATCCACAAATGATTTCCACGTAGATGTGGCACCATGCAGTCTAAAGGAAAAACACTCTAAGATATACTATTATTGTATCCCAAACACAAACAGGGCCTAACACACATTCCTCACTTTTTAGTAGAACTGTCGCTAAAACAATGTTTTAGCTTGCTGTGATGTGATGATGTGTCAAAAAATGTCAAAATGTTCATTTCTACTCCGTTGCTGCAAAACTGCCTCATCAGAAGGCAGTAAGATGTGAGAAAACCGGCCAGTAAATTGTTAGTGTTCACTCTTCAAAGTGAGCCACACGAGCATTTAGATGGTTAACACATGCGTAAGTTTTCCTGTCTCACAGTGCATCACATAAATATCTGAATAGCATTCACAATAAAGGCTGCGTCTTTTAAGGAAAACCCTTATCTGCATAAAGGCTTTTCGAACGGTGTCTGTCAGAGTCGACCTTAAAAGTTAGCGAAGGACCACTCTTGGACTTGTCCTGCAACCAGAAAATTACACATCACCACTGGATACCAAACATCTGGATAACAAAGAGCTCAGAGGAGTTTAAACAGAGGCAGCTGTGAGGGAGAGGAGCAGACGTGCTTGTCTGTTCATCATGAATCCTGCTCCGCTGGTTCTGGCTGCTCTGATGACGGTGGTGGCTGCTCAGCCTTACGACCACTACGACATGGGCTGGGTGAACAGCTACCGCCAGGGCTTCAACTTCCAGTGTCCTCATGGAGAGGTTCTTGTTGCCATCAGAAGCTACTTCAGTGAGCAGGAGGGCTCAGACCGCCTGTGGTCATTTGAGTGCCAGTCCACACCTGAAGGGTTGGGCGAGCCCAGTGACTGCTGGTGGGATGACATCAACCGAGCTGGCATGGAGTGGTGGGTGCTGACTTGGATAACTGTTCGACTAGCTTGTTGCATTTATTCAGATTTATTTGTGACGCAGGGCTGTGTGATGTTTGTCTTTAAAGAGGAAAAGAAATGCATGATAGCTCAAGAAGATTTTTTAGTTTTAAGTTGATTCTTTAGTCTGAAAGGAGATTCAGAGGGTCTAAGATCTGAAAGGTCTAACAAACAAAAGGTCACATAACTTTTGCATAAGATAAAAGGCTTATGAATCGGTTCTTATCCAGAAAACGTGACGTGGCTGTGAGGCACGTGCATTTCATTAGTGCAGATTTATAAATTTTAACTTGTTTTAGAATAGTTCAATTGAGAAAAACGGATAAAAGCAATTTTTTAAATAAAAGTCAGAAAACTTTATTTTGACCAATATCCCATTAAGTAAATATTAATAACATGCATTTTGGAAATTTAATACAAGAGTAATCTGTTTTTGCAAATGAACTCTTCATTTATACAACAAAGCAAAGGTAGAGGGTTCGGGTTCAGACAGCCAAGTTAACTCCAAGAAAGAGAAAAGCTTTAAATGGATAGTTCACTTTGTTTAGAGTAAAATTCTCTGGAGGTCATGCTTCCATCCAGATTTATTTGGTCCCTGAATTCAGTCCCTGTAAACTAGTAAAGGTTTTTGCCCGGCCAGACACTGCGGCACTCAGGAACCATTTGGTGGTTTAACCCCCCAAACCAACCCCTTAATGCTGAGTGTCAAGCAGGGAGGCATTGGGTCCCATTTTTTCAAATCCCTCTGGGATTAATAAAGTATCTTTGATTGATTGATTGATTGATTGTATGACCCGACCAGGAATAGAACCCTGATCTCCCAGTCTCGGGCCAGACACTCTACCACTAGGCCCCTGAGCTGGTTGTTGGGCTTGGTGGCGGAATCGCACCTCTACTTTTTGCAGATGATGTGGTTCTCTTACGGTCATTGAACTATGACCTTTAGCTCTTGCTAAATCTGATCTGCAAGCAAGTGTGAAATGTATGGGATGAGAATCAGCAACTCCAAATCTGAGGCCATGACCATCAAATGAAAAGGGTGGGATCTCAGAGTCTTGTTCATAAATAAGGGAAGGAGGGAGCTTAACTCATTCACTGCCAGCCGTATCCTGATCACTAACGGCCTTCGCTGCCAGCGCTTCTCACTGTTTTTACTGTTTTTTTAAGAGTCACAGAACTTTGCGTGCTAGCATGATGTCGATGCCAAAACAACCAAAACAAAGAGGAGACTCACCTCTTACATCAGGAAGAAGCCGTGTGTTTCGAGCGTTATCCGTTCTTTCATAATCCTTTGTCAAATTGTGATCGGCAGACACTTTTCCGGTTCGCGCCTCACTTTTTTTACAGGAACGGTCCAAAACGATCTCCAAACACATGGATGTGTTGCTTCCTGATCACGTGATCTGTGAGTGCTTTTACATGCAGCCAGTAACCCTTTTAAAAGCCGAATATTCACAATAACCCGGTTCCGCAGGTCCATGTAAACACCGCCAAAAACCCGGATATGCTCATAACCGGGTTTTTAAAAACCCGGTTACTACACCTGGGGTAACCCTTTTCTAACCCGAATGTTTGGTCGTGTAAACGCATACCGGGATATCCCCATCAAAGCGTGTGTTCTGCACATGCTCTGTTCGCAAGGAATCTTGGTCTTTTGAGTAGCGAGACGTCTTGTATGCGCCAGAACTCCGGAAGTAAACAACAAGTTGGGAGCAACATGGTGAGTCGCGGCACAGCACCACACTTTTGGAGTGACGAGGAAACTAAAGCACAAACAAACACGGTCGCTATCTCTTCCAAACTGGGAAACATGTTGTTGTTTTCACGGATACCGGAACAAGAAGAACCGGAAATGACGCATATTGCATCTGGACGTAGTCCATACGTCCTGACGCTACCCCAACGTCCGCATTTAAATCGGGTTATGCAAGTTAGGGGTAACTCTTTCTATTTATGCTTGTAAACGGGTTATTCTGATCAACTCAGAAACCCGAATGCCGACCTTAACCCGATCATAACCCGGATATTGGCTGCATGTAAACGTAGTCTGTGACGTATGTGGATGAAGATCGGCTTCAGGGCTGAGATGTTTGTTCTCTCAGCGCGGGGGCTCGTTCCAATGCTCAAACAGTAAAAAAAAATGCAAATGACGGCTTTAGTCGTCAATGGCAGTGAATGAGTTAAGGTTACAAGGTGAACTGGACCAGCGACTTTAGCTGGTGCTAAACTGGTCTGCTGTAGTGAGGAAGAAACTAAGCTATAGAAGGCTAAGCTATTGATCTACCTTCCAACACTCACCTGTGGTCATGAGCTTTGAATGGTGACCCAAAGGAAGATTTTCCTCTGCATGATTGTTGGGCTCAGCCTTTAAAATAGGGAGAGCACCGACATGTAGGAAATAGTCATAGTAGAACAGCTGCTCAAGAGGTGCCGGCTGAGATGGGTTTGGTGTGTGGTTATGATAATCCCTGGACACCTTACAGAGGAAGTGTTCTGTCCCTCCAATGTTAGGCTGGCAATCCCGCCAGATCCTCTGGTGGGCTTCGTTGTTTGGGATATAGATCACAGGACCTGGACCTACAGAAATGGAACATGAGATTAAACCCAAACACTGATCATATACTTTTTATTTCACCATGAATTAAACCCTCCAGTTGCAGCAGTAGACATCTAAATTTAAAGGTTTGGAACACAGAAAAAACATTTTTAAAATCTTGTTTCTGATTATAATTAGTCACTCGGAGTTTTCGTGCAGGCTGAACATGAAAATAGTCTCCTACACCTATCTCCTGCTTTACTCTCCGATAACAGACGGTGAACACTAGGATTAGAAAAACCTGACAGATCTACATCACACTGTCACTTTTCACAGACTCACCCTTCCTGACTCATGACGGGGAAGGCTTTTGTTGGTTTAGCGTTTAGGAAACAGTAGCGAACATCTTGGCTAGTAGAAGCTAACCGTTAGCATTAGCAACTCTACCCCACAGCAGAACTCCTCAAGGCTTGTGTTAGTTGTGGAGAGAAAACATCCACGCTGCAAGTCAGCGGTAGAGTCACTGCTGCGATGCAATACGAGGTGAGATGTCCAAACATCAGGAAATAAGACTCCAAAACCTGAAGCTCAGCTGTGACGTGGGTCACAGCTAGTTCCTGGAAATAGTGCACCGTTTTCCCCCCCACTGAGTATGACTCATAAGGCATTAACTCCTACAAGAAACCACAGCATATGTATTGATTAAAAGGCTGTTCTACATCTTTAAGTAATTAAGAATTCGCTAAACTTTATAGTGTCCACATGCAGATAAATTAACAAATAAGGTCCACGACTTGCACCTTTTATCAGACACTTTGCATATTCCTCTAATCTAGCTCACGGCTGCAACAATCTGAATTTTGTTTACAGTGTTCTCCTTTGGAAAAGTAAAACAGGCCTCCCAGGCCAGTATAAATCACCGTCCCACTCCAGGACCGCCATGTGTCTTCAGTTCCTGGAGCAGTCTTACGTCTAAGGAATTCTAACATGCTTAATCCAGTATGACTCATCAGTGGTCCTTCAGCGATATCACACTGTAGTTTTAAGGTTTCACGCACACACACACACACACACACACACACACACACACACACACACACACACACACACACACACACACACACACACACACACACACACACACACACACACACACGCACACACGCACGCACGCACGCACACACACACTACTCACACACACACACACACACACACACACACACTACTCACACACACACACACACACACACACGCACACACACACACGCACACACACACACACACACCCACACACACACGCACGCACGCACGCGCACACACGCACGCACGCACACGCACACACACACACACACACGCACACGCACACTCGCACGCACGCACGCACACACACACACACGCACACGCACACATGCACGCACGCACGCGCGCGCACGCACGCACGCACACACACACACACACACACACACTTGCAACACACACTTTAAAGCTGTTGGATAGTCGAAGCAGTCTGAAACAATGACCCACAACAGACTCAGTCAGTAAGTAAACGCTCAGTAAATCTTGTCGTAGCCTTTAATTCCACATATCTACCTCTTTCAATTTTCACCTTTTCAAATTCCACAATCGCACATAAACACCTCTGACTAACAATCACTTTCACGTGATGGTTCAAAGGATGAATTGTTGTCTGACGACAGCAGCTTCAGTCATTCGCCTAAACACATCGCTGACCCTACAAGCTCTGTCTCAGATGACTTTTAGTGGTTTGGAGAAGTAAACGTTTTAGGTTTGTGTTGTGTTATGTTTGACTGCAGCCAGCCAACAGTGAATGCTTTTTATCACTGCGACACCTGGCTCTCTGTACCATGGCGCTATGTTTAAATGTAAACCCAGCAGTACGCTGGCCTCCCCCTAACTGACTGAACGACTGAAGACTGTTACTGGGACAGTTGTCTACACGTGCAGCATTCCCTGCTGTTTGGTATTCCTGGATGGACCAAAAACTCATTTCAACTATTTATAATTTTGACATCTTGTATAAATGTTTGACCCACCAGGTTTTCCTTCCTGAGTTTTGGGTTATAATGGAGATGAGTGAGTTTGTTCCAAAGGATATCACAACTAATGCCAAGTATCTTTTACAGGACGTCTACCTGCACTCGAAACGGCCTGGTGGCAGGTGTTCAAAGCAAGTACTTCGAATCGGTTCTGGACCGGGAATGGCAGTTCTACTGCTGCTACTACAAACGCCGCTGTCCATACTCCTGCATGTATGTTCTGTCAGCATCATTCAGCCATTTTTTGTAGGCTCTTAGATGATAAAATAGTCTTCACTCAGCAGCACAACAATAACAAAAAATAATCCATCCTTTATTGTCGTCTGTGATTGGGATTTGTCTTTTTGTTTTGTTTTATTTTTTACTGTAAAAAATTATTATCTTTTAACAAATCTGTTATTCAGAAGTAGTTTTTGATAGTTGCTAACAGGACATTTAGTTTATAATCAACACATCTGTACTGCATATGCTGCTTATATTACGCTAACCTTTTATTGTGAGAGTTTTCAGCTGAACTCACCTTCACGTCTTTCAGGTTCTGACAGGAGTTAAAGGTAATGTCTGGCCAAGTGTTTTTCTGTAAGAGTTAGAAATAATTATTCTTAGTTTGCTTCCCGCCTCTTTTTGAAGAAATAGCTCGTTGGATATGTTGGTGGACATAAACAACCGAGACGAAAATGTGTTGCCACTATTTTTAAAGAAACGTACCAATATGAGTAAAGAAACATTTGCTGTGAAATCTAGAAGACTGGAGCTGTTTTAACATGGTAGCAGTCCACTGATGATGTGGATCCATTTGAACAAGCCAGTCATGGCTGCAATGTGTATACATATGTAGTCTGGCCACAACTATGGGTGGGAATTGGAAACCATGCTGAAAACTGGTTCCCACTATTTCAATTCCTAGGAGTTGTTTGCCATTATTGCAAATGGTTTCCTTATCAATTCCAGTCACATTACATCACCACTCACGCTGTGTGTGTTACGCATTTACTCAGCAGGAAGCATGGTGCCTAAGCGGCACACGTGCTCAAAAGTTTAACTCCATTGCCTGACAATTTTCTGAACACAGCATAGTAAAGATTTGTTTTTACCGTATAAGCTGACAAGTTTTGGTCGACACCTTAGCCTTCCTCAGAGCACCGCCAATGTTAGTGGCGTTACTTCCTTCTGTGTTTATCTGCGTGCAACATCATCATCTGCTGCCTAACGTCGGCGGTGCTCTGAGGAAGGCTACAGTGTTAGCCGAAACGTTTCAACTTAAAAGGCAAAAACAAATCTTTACTAAGCAAAACACTTCCTGTCCCCGCTGTTTAGAAAATAACCAATGACCATGAGATTCGGCAGCCCTGGTAACGTGGTGTTTATACCTTATTAAAATCAAACAAACGTACCAAAAATTTGGATTTAAAAAGGCATGCCAGCTCAATTAAAGCATGAGTACTATCGCCTTCATCCATCGCGCTGTGTTTTTAGTGGAGCAAACACCTCCTGTCCCTTCTTCTCTATATTCGTTCTGTGTGTTGATTCATAATCATCTTCTTTTTTCTTATTGAACGCAGTGCTGACATGTTTCGGCCGGAGCTGTTACATAAGAAAAAAGAAGATAATTATACTTCCTGTCCCCCATTTGAATTTCGCGTGACCTTTAAGGTCACGGGAGCGAAATCCAACAATAGCTTAAACATCTCTAACAGTAACATAGTGGCCATAT
Organism: Nothobranchius furzeri; assembly: GCF_043380555.1. NCBI lineage: Eukaryota > Metazoa > Chordata > Actinopteri > Cyprinodontiformes > Nothobranchiidae > Nothobranchius > Nothobranchius furzeri. Next base: position 61,641,947 of record NC_091756.1, on the reverse strand, counting down.
CTTTACCCAGCACAAGAACAACGTTCATCAACATCTTCATCCAGCTCTCTGTAACAAAAAAAATAAAAATAAAAAATTGCCGGGAAGAGTGTTTTCAAGAGCTTTTACCCGTTTTAAATGTTTACACATCAATAATCAACCTTTCTGCAGGAAGACCACGGATGTTCCTGAACACTACAGAGAAGAGGGAGAGTTAGTTGTCCCAAATTATGGCTACTTCATCCGAGGAGCCCAGACCACCTTCAGTGGAGTCCTGAGGTTTGTCTTATTAACAATTTCAGTTTACTGAAGAATATCTGATTTTAAACAGTTCAAGTTAGAGCTGCAGTTAGTGCATAAACTGTCAAACCGGGCTGTCAGACCAGCACTTGGTAACCGCTGAGACAAGAACCAAATGAGCAGAAAAACACTCAAAACATGCATCAGTTAAACTGACAGACTTTTGTCTCGTGCTTCTGTTTCAGGGATCGGCAGTGGAAGTACATCCTGTGCAGAATGACAGACTTTGACTGTGACTTTGAGAATTTATAGACTTGTCAGGAATGTTATTGACAAGTAAACATAAATGTATTATCTCCTTTTCTGAGTCAACCCGTAGTGATGACGTCATAACAGATGTTTTTTTATGCATTTGCCTTTAGTAAATAAACTAACTTTAGGAATGTGATGTTTGCTCGTAATCACTCGTTTTATCAGTGCAACAGGAAGAAGGAACTTATAGCATGTAATGTAAAAGTGGACACAAACACCTGGATTCAGACTACAGGGTTGTTGTGCTCCACATCTGTCATTTAGTGGCTGGAACTAGAAGCTCTCTGGCTGCATTTAAAATGTCCGTGGCATTGTGAAAGATCGGACTCTGCTCCAGGGTCTGGTAGTAGAGCTGCTGCTGCTGCTGCTGGGAAGTTTTCTCTGTAGTACCATTTGGAAGAATAGTCAGGAGTACTGAGGGTTGTGTGCACCTACTTTCATGTTAATCCTTCTCTTTATTTCTAAAACATGTTTAGTCAAATGTAACTGCGTGGAAATGGAAATAAACATTATTTAATATCAAACTATGCTGTGTTCTATTTAGGCAAGGAGCAATAAAAGAGAGGTTGTATGAGCGTGAAACTGAACATTTATGAGCTTTTAAGTATTTCAAAAAAAGATGAAGAAACTGTGGGAAAACAGACATCTTCCAATATCTCAGAGTGAAGGAGCTCAGCCGTGAAGACCTCCTCTGGGCTTAACTTGGCTACGAGTAGGCTTTAAACTTCTGCAAGCGCTCGAATGCAAAGCCCGAAGGCAGACTGAGTCTGTGTGTTTCTGGGAAAGGTTCAACGTGAAGGATTTACTAAATAAGCGACTAATTTCGGTTTGATTAAATCACACCCAACACGAAAGAATGGAGAATAGAAGAAACGTTTCTAACAAACTCGAGAACTAATGTAGTTATAACAGTTTTGGTTCAGATCTCAGCGTGTGCTGTGAGCGCCTCGGTTACCACTGCTTGAAATATTTGCTCCACATCTGTAAACCTGACTGAGCTACAGTCACGTCTGTGTTTGCTTGTGAGGATTACAGCCCTGTTGGATGGAATGTAGAGATACATTTTCTACCTCGGTGGGAAGAAAACAGCCTGGCAAGCCAGACTAAATAAATGTATTATTTACAAACTTTGCAAAGCAAGAATTTGGTCTAGTTCACTAGGCTAAAAAAACTGGCTCCTCTGCTCCTGAAACTGGTTGTTGTGGTCCATTTAGTGAATAATAATCAAACCTTTCTGGGTTTGTCATCCATTACCAGTTGGAAAATGTGTTTATTAAACAAAATTTGGCTTGAAAACAGGAATTTTAATGGCTGTTGTCAACAATTGTCATGAATACTGCCATAAACTTCTGGTTAAACTCGAATCAGCCGAGTGGCAGCATTCTCCCTCTCCTGATATTAAAGGGACACTTAGCAAATTTTCACATTTTTAAACGATTTTCTTGAGCCAGTATGCACTAAAATGACCCGTTACAGGGTTGATGAAAGGCCACCCAGTCTCTACTGCCCCCTGTGGTCAGAATGTTCCACTTGCACCTTCAGGCTGGCGAGCTGACATACCTGGTGCTGCAGTCTGCCTCTTGCATGTTTCCTGCATGTTTTAGATTGTGAACACAGATTATTTGTTTGATTTAGTGATGACTCACTCCTGTAGATACTAAGGGTAGGAGGGTAGGAGATGTTTCAGCTGTTAGCTTAAGTTGTTAAAAAGACTTTTCCTTTAACTTTTTGCTTTCTTTAACATCGAAAGTGCTGCTACTAGTTCATCTGGTTTTTGTGTGTGTATCCACTCTGTCTTTGGCTGCTCATACTAAAGCAAGTTCTGCTGGAAGTTTCTTCTAGTCAAAGGGAGTTTTCCTCTCCACTGTCGCTACATGCTGCCTTAGTATGAGGATTGTTGTAAAGCCTGTGACACAAGCCAGTGACTTGATGCAATCTTCTGGGGTTTCTTTCATAGGAAACTTTTAAAGAAGGACTGCACACCATCAGAAAATGTAACTCCGCCCCTAGTCAAGATTTGAAAAATGCTATGAAAGCGGGCGTTGCCAGGAGGCACAGAGTGGCATGGCCAAGTGTGGGGAATTCCCATCTTGGGAGGGAGGGGGAGTGGGAGGAGACTGTACCGATGATGTGAAATTGTTCCAGCTCCAGTCAATCACAAATTTAAAATGCAGTAGCCGCTGTTCTGCCACGGGGGGCAGCACTAAGACATCAAGTTTGCACATACACATCAAAACACGTCAAAAATGCACCGAAACAGAAAGATTGCATTTGTAAAGACCCAATTATACAGTTTATAAGCAAAAAAAGTTATTTTGGGGTTTAGTTACTCTTAAATGATCTGAATGTAGAGCACTGAGGAGTAGCTTCGATTGGAAAGTTTACTTTGTAAAACGCATTGAGATGACCCTTGTTGTAGCAAACTGAGTTGAGTTGAACTTCTGAACATTGACACGAGGAAAGGTGGTGAACAGATGTGCCAGGTCTCTGGAGGTAAAATTCCCTCAACCCTTTCTCTGTAGCTCCCTCGGTAGCCTTTATATCTCTTGTCAGGCTATCTAAAAGGATATTATTGTGTGTGTGTGTGTGTGTGCGCGCGCGTGTGTGTGTGTGTGTGTGTGTGTGTGTGTGTGTGTTAATGTTTTCAAACTGTTATGGGAATTTGGGGTCATTTTAATTCTATAAAGCACTTTGCTTGAAAAGCGCTTTATAAATAAAATCTGATTGATTGATTGATTGAAATTAACTCTTTTAATAGCGGGTTGAGGTTGCCTAATTATGAGGCTGTAGACTGGAGTGAGGTAGACAGACAGGAGATGTGGGAAGGAAAATGCTCTGTGCTCTTTGGGGAATAAACACACATTCCCACGTTTTCTGTCCTCTAGTGGCTCCACTCAGTTGTAGACGAATCTCCAATAAATCCTTAGCTCCTTAGCTACTGCTCCACGAAAGCAGTAGCTAAGGAGGTTGAGCACATTGTCCAGAACTAGGTTGCAGGTTTGATCCCGGCTCCGAACAGAGAACTCTGCTGTTGTGTCCTTGGGCAAGACACTTAACCCACCTTGCCTGCTGGTGGCGGTCAGAGGGACTGATGGCGCCTGTGCTTGGCAGCCTCTGTCAGTGTTCCTCATTGTAGCTCATCACCATCAGCATGTGAATGTGTGTGTGAATGGATGAATGATACTCTGTAGTGCAGGGGTATTAAATTCCAGGCCTGGAGCGCCGGTATCCAGCGTGTTTTAGTTTTAACTCTGCTTCAACACACTTGATTTCAATCAGCAGGTGATTAACAGGCTTCTGCATAGCCTGATGAGCTGCTGCACAACACAGGTGATTCAACCAGCTAATCAAGTGTGTTGGAGCAGAGAAACATCTAAAACGGGCTGGACACCGGCCCTCCAGGACTGGGACTGAATACTCCTGCTGTAGTGTAAAGCGCTTTGGGGTCCTCTGACTCTGAAAGGCACCACACAAATGCGGGTCATTTATCATTATTTAGTTAAAATTGCAGACAAACAAAGATTTTTCACCAAACTTTCTGTTTTCAGCAGCGTCCAACAATGAGTCAGGATTTCACCATTTTAGATTTGAATTTAAAGATCACAGGCAAATATTCAAGCGTCCCAGCAACCCCTTTGTGCTTGTTGGTATTCTGCATGCTCAGCCCTCCAAATTTATTCGAAGTTAATGAAGTGAGTCTGCAGAAAGGTCACCGTGTTCAATAAAAGAGCACGGGACTGAGCCAAGAGCTTTCAGCTCTGTTTGTTTATGGCGGCTGCTGTCTGGAGGCACGAGGTCAAATGCTGCTGTGCTGCACAGCTGTCCTCTGAACCAGTGGCCGACGGCGAGCCACACGCCTCCTGCCCTCAGAGACCCAAGAACCATGTGGGGAAAAGCCTCTGTCCCACTCGGTCCTCTCCTTTGTCCCACACGTTTTCATTACAGCAAGATGAAAAACGATGCTTCCAAAACAATATTCACCCCAGTTGTAATTAAAGTCTATAAGAGATTTTTAACGTGTCTTTACTGCAATCACTTCTGGGATTTGTAGTTGGCTGCCATATAATTAAGTACTAAGTATACATTTGAAGAAGCAAATAGGTTGAATGGATACGAGATAGTAAGTGTTGCTGCAAACCCGACTGCTTCAAAATGAATAAACGTACCAGAGCATGAGTTTGGTGGTTATCACTGTAAAGTTTCATATTTCTGCTGTAGAACATCAGCAAGCTAGTGCGATCTGGTTCTTTCAGTCATAAACAAACGATCACGAGTGTCGATGAGGGTTGGAGTGTAGAGCCATCATTCGTCTTCCTCACCACTTCATCTGGCGAGGTCACAGGGAGCTGGTACCCAGCTCCAGCAGTCGGCAGGCGAAAGGCGGAGGAAGCCGTGAGCAGGTCGCCAGTAAATCACACACTCCGGGACAAATGAGACACACAGCCATTCACACACTCAACCACACACACTGGGTGAGTTTAGAGTCACCAGTTACCCTGACATGCATGTTTTGCTCTTTGGGTGGAAACCAGAGCACCTGCAGTGAAAAGCCTTGCATGCACGGGGAGACTAACTACAGAACGTTTCCAGCTGGATGTTGAACCACCAACCTTCCACTACGAGGCAACGGTGCTATCATACAGCCAAAGTGGATTAAACATTTCATTAAAACGCGTTCTTGCTCGTCTCCGTCTTCACCGCAACAGACACAACAGTTTACTGTCTCCATCTCTGCAGGCGTCACCCTGATTCTTCTGTTGTGCTGGACACTGAACTCCTCCACTCTGAGTAGGCAATCCGTCTTTTTTTGTTTTTGTTCAATTTTAAATTACAATGCACAATTATAAAACATTTTAATTTAAATTTAAGACAGTGGCAAGAGTCATAACAGTTTTTCTATTAAAATTTGAAGGTAAAACTTTAAACCTTTAAAAATTTTAATCCAGTTTAGAGTGCAAATAAAAAAAAACCTGAAACAATTTCAGTAACTGAGTAATTGTAGGCTATTCAAAGGATTTCTGATGATTTAGCACTGGGACTAATTAGAGAGTCTAAATACGAAAAGTTCATCACAACACACCTTCATAAACAACGGCCATCTCAGAACACAGAGAATAACAACGTGTGACTGTGCAAGCAAAGCCGATCCCTCTTTCTCAGAAGTTGAAGGCAACTGGTGTCCTTAATGCCCGACTCAATCAGACGAGATCCAGAGAGGCTTCAGAGCAACCCAAGTCCACATAAATGCCGCAGATCCATCCTGGTTTAGGTGCCCCAAACATCTATCTATCTATCTATCTATCTATCTATCTATCTATCTATCTATCTATCTATCTATCTATCTATCTATCTATCTATCTATCTATCTATCTATCTATCTATCTATCTATCTATCTATCTATCTATCTATCTATCTATCTATCTATCTATCTATCTATCTATCTATCTATCTATCTATCTATCTATCTATCTATCTATCTATCTATCTATCTATCTATCTATCTATATCTATCTATCTATCTATCTATCTATCTATCTATCTATCTATCTATCTATCTATCTATCTATCTATCTATCTATCTATCTATCTATCTATCTATCTATCTATCTATCTATCTATCTATCTATCTATCTATCTATCTATCTATCTATCTATCTATCTATCTATCTATCTATCTATCTATCTATCTATCTATCTATCTATCTATCTATCTATCTATCTATCTATCTATCTATCTATCTATCTATCTATCTATCTATCTATCTATCTATCTATCTATCTATCTATCTATCTATCTATCTATCTATCTATCTATCTATCTATCTATCATCTATCTATCTATCTATATCTATCTATATCTATCTATCTATCTATCTATCTATCTATCTATCTATCTATCTATCTATCTATCTATCTATCTATCTATCTATCTATCTATCTATCTATCTATCTATCTATCTATCTATCTATCTATCTATCTATCTATCTAAACATCAAAGTAACCAAGAGAAACAATGATGATCTTTTTAGATGAACGTACTTGGACCCATTCACACACGGGATCTGATCACTCACATCACATTTAGAAACATTATAAAGAGAGGAACCAAGAATTAGCGGTGTAGTAAGTTTCTGTCATCTATACCCAAACAGAAACATGTTACAGTTTTTCTCAGTCGCTTTGGTGCATTTCTCAGATCAGAATTAAAATTCTCATAAATATTAGTTCAACCTCCACAACATTTAGTCATTTGTGCACATCATAGTAGCAATTTCTCCTTTCTCTGAACAAACTGCAAATGATTTTGGACATGTATCAGTTGCTTTCATACATTTCTCTGCTGTTTTTTGACATTTCCATTTGCTTATGTCATGTCAGACAAAATGAATTATACTTATGGATGCTGAATAGTCACTCTCAATAAAACTAATAGTCTTACTTTCATTGCTTGAGTCATTACACACAAAATTGTTGAACTAGTTATCAAATGTCAAATATCAGTCATCTGTCAAGCAAATTCTATACCTTTCTTTATCATTTTATTCTGGAAATGTCTCCTAAATTGAACAATTGATCACAGGTGAATTTCATCTGTCACTCATGAGGAGGTGAATTCTCAATTGACAAGCATATATGAACTGAGCAGGAGCTAGTGTGTACCATTTCTATACTTCTGTATACTTCTCCACTCCAGGAGATACTTTCCTCGCTGCATTGCGAGGGATGACATCCGTTGTGATGTAGATGAAAATATGTGGCCAGACAGACAGAAACGTCTGGATGTGCCAGAATGATTTACTGTACCTGTATGTTACAGTACTGTGCAATACTGTATGTACTGTTACATGTACTGTATATTGTTCACATTTGTGCACAGCTCTACCAAAAGGGTGATTTTTTGTTTACAAGTATTCTACAGTAAACAAGTGACTGTAGCATATTTTTCTTTTGCACAGTGCTGTAGAATTACAAACACTTCTATACAGTAAAATGTAAAACGTACGTATTCAGTGTCTCAGTTACTCCCAAAACTCCCATAACATCTACAGTAACTTTACTGCACATTTCAAATTGCTGTACAAGTCGGGCATAGTGCTGTCTTGAGCATTTTCTGGTGTCACCAAATATTCTTGCAATGGAAAACACTGAAATTATAAACTGTCATAGTGAAAACATGACAAAGCCATTTGACTATCTTGTTCATAGAGATGGTGTCAAGACTTTTCATTTTGATGGCACTGACAGTTTCATTGACATGAATACTTGCTTTTGAGGAATGGATTATCAATTTTGAGCATGTGACGTGCTTTTGCAGGCTATCCACTAGGTTTTGCAGTTTGCACTAATTGTGTTGAGAAACGCACTAACTGCTGTGCAAATGTTAATAGTGTTCTGAGAAACGCACCAAAGCGACTGAGAAAAACTGTAGTATGTGTCATGAAAACATGAAAAAACATCATACATCAGTGTGTGTCATGAAAACATGATAAAACATCATACATTAGAATGTGTCATGAAAACATGAAAAAACATCATACATTAGTATGTGTCATGAAAACATGATAAAAACATCATACATTAGTATGTGTCATGAAAACATAATAAAACCGTCATACATTAGTATGTGTCATGAAAACATGATAAAAACATCATACATTAGAACGTGTCATGAAAGCATGATAAAAAATCATACATTAGAATGTGTCATGAAAGCATGATAAAAACATCATACATTAGTATGTGTCATGAAACATGATAAAAACATCATACATTAGAATGTGTAATGAAAGCATGATAAAAATATCATACATTAGTATGTGTTATGAAAACATGATAAAACATCACACATTAGTATGTGTTATGAAAAGATGATAAAAAATCATACATTAGAATGTGTCATGAAAGCATGATAAAAACATAATACATCAGCATGTGTCATGAAAACATGATAAAAACATCATACATTAGTATGTGTCATGAAAACATGATAAAAACATCATACATTAGTATGTGTCATGAAAACATGATAAAAACATCACACATTAGTATGTCTCATGAAAACATGATAAAAACAAAATGCATCAGTATGTGTCATGAAAACATGATAAAAACATCATACATTAGTATGTGTCATGAAAACATGATAAAAAAATCATACATTAGAAAGTGTCATGAAAGCATGATAAAAACATAATACATCAGTATGTGTCATGAAAACATGATAAAAAAATCATACATAAGAATGTGTCATGAAAACATGATAAAAACATCATACATTAGTATGTGTCATGAAAACATGATAAAAACATCATACATTAGAATGTGTCATGAAAGCATGATAAAAACATCATACATTAGTATGTGTCATGAAAACATGAAAAAACATCATACATTACTATGTGTCATGAAAACATGATAAAAACATCATACATTAGTATGTGTCATGAAAACATGATAAAAACATAATACATTAGAATGTGTCATGAAAACATGATAAAACATCGTACATTAGTATGTGTCATGAAAACATGATAAAAACATCATACATTAGACTTTGTCATGAAAACATGATAAAAACATCATACATTAGTATGTGTCATAAAAACAATAAAAACATCATACATTAGTATGTGTCATGAAAACATGATAAAAAAATCATACATTAGAATGTGTCATGAAAGCATGATAAAAACATTATACATCAGTATGTGTCATGAAAACATGATAAAAACATCATACATTAGTATGTGTCATGAAAACATGATGAAAACATCATACATTAGAATGTGTCATGAAAGCATGATAAAAACATTATACATTAGTATGTGTCATGAAAACATGATAAAAACATCATACATTAGTATGTGTCATGAAAACATGATAAAAACATCACACATTAGTATGTGTCATGAAAACATGATAAAAACATAATACATCAGTATGTGTCATGAAAACATGATAAAAACATCATACATTAGTATGTGTCATGAAAACATGATAAAAACATCATTCATTAGTATGTGTCATGAAAACATGATAAAACACCATACATTAGTATTTGTCATGAAAACATGATAAAAACATCATACATTAGTATGTGTCATGAAATCATGATAAAAACATCATACATTAGAATGTGTCATGAAAACATGAAAACCATCATACATTAGTATGTGTCATGAAAACATGAAAAAACATCATACGTCAGTGTGTGTCATGAAAACATGATAAAACATCATACATTAGAATGTGTCATGAAAACATGATAAAACATCATACATTAGTATGTGTCATGAAAACATGATAAAAACATCATACATTAGTATGTGTCATGAAAACATGATAAAAACATAATACATTAGAATGTGTCATAAAAACATGAAAAAACATCATACATTAGTATGTGTCATGAAAACATGATAAAACATCATACATTAGTATGTGTCATGAAAACATGATAAAAACATCATACATTAGTATGTGTCATGAAAACATGATAAAAACATCATACATTAGTATGTGTCATGAAAACATAATAAAAACATAATACATTAGAATGTGTCATGAAAACATGAAAAAACATCATATATTAGTATGTGTCATGAAAACATGATAAAACATCGTACATTAGTATGTGTCATGAAAACATGATAAAAACATCATACATTAGACTTTGTCATGAAAACATGATAAAAACATCATACATTAGTATGTGTCATGAAAACATGAAAAAACATCATACATCAGTGTGTCATGAAAACATGATAAAACATCATACATTAGAATGTGTCATGAAAACATGATAAAAACATCATACATTAGTTTGTGTCATGAAAACATGATAAAAACATCATACATTAGTATGTGTCATGAAAACATGATAAAAACATAATACATTAGACTTTGTCATGAAAACATGAAAAAACATCATATATTAGTATGTGTCATGAAAACATGATAAAACATTGTACATTAGTATGTGTCATGAAAACATGATAAAACATCATACATTAGACTTTGTCATGAAAACATGATAAAAACATCATACATTAGTATGTGTCATGAAAACATGATTAAAAACATCATACATTAGAATGTGTCATGGAAACATGATAAAAACATCATACATTAGACTTTGTCATGAAAACATGATAAAAACATCATACATTAGTATGTGTCATGAAAACAATAAAAACATCATACATTAGTATGTGTCATGAAAACATGATAAAAAAATCATACATTAGAATGTGTCATGAAAGCATGATAAAAACATAATACATCAGTATGTGTCATGAAAACATGATAAAAACATCATACATTAGTATGTGTCATGAAAACATGATAAAAACATCATACATTAGAATGTGTCATGAAAACATGATAAAAACATCATACATTATACTTTGTCATGAAAACATGATAAAAACATCATACATTAGTATGTGTCATAAAACATTATAAAAACATCATACATTAGTATGTGTCATGAAAACATGATAAAACATCATACATTAGTATGTGTCATGAAAACATGATAAAACATCATACATTAGTATGTGTCATGAAAACATGATAAAAACATCATACATTAGTATGTGTCATGAAAACATAATAAAAACATAATACATTAGAATGTGTCATGAAAACATGAAAAAACATCATATATTAGTATGTGTCATGAAAACATGATAAAACATCGTACATTAGTATGTGTCATGAAAACATGATAAAAACATCATACATTAGACTTTGTCATGAAAACATGATAAAAACATTATACATTAGTATGTGTCATGAAAACATGAAAAAACATCATACATCAGTGTGTCATGAAAACATGATAAAACATCATACATTAGAATGTGTCATGAAAACATGATAAAAACATCATACATTAGTTTGTGTCATGAAAACATGATAAAAACATCATACATTGGTATGTGTCATGAAAACATGATAAAAACATAATACATTAGACTTTGTCATGAAAACATGAAAAAACATCATATATTAGTATGTGTCATGAAAACATGATAAAACATTGTACATTAGTATGTGTCATGAAAACATGATAAAAACATCATACATTAGACTTTGTCATGAAAACATGATAAAAACATCATACATTAGTATGTGTCATGAAAACATGATAAAAACATCATACATTAGAATGTGTCATGGAAACATGATAAAAACATCCTACATTAGACTTTGTCATGAAAACATGATAAAAACATCATACATTAGTATGTGTCATGAAAACAATAAAAACATCATACATTAGTATGTGTCATGAAAACATGATAAAAAAAATCATACATTAGAATGTGTCATGAAAGCATGATAAAAACATAATACATCAGTATGTGTCATGAAAACATGATAAAAACATCATACATTAGTATGTGTCATGAAAACATGATAAAAACATCACATATTAGAATGTGTCATGAAAACATGATAAAAACATCATACATTAGACTTTGTCATGAAAACATGATAAAAACATCATACATTAGTATGTGTCATAAATCATTATAAAAACATCATACATTAGTATGTGTCATGAAAACATGATAAAACATCATACATTAGTATGTGTCATGAAAACATGATAAAAACATCATACATTAGTATGTGTCATGAAAACATGATAAAAACATCATACATTAGTATGTGTCATGAAAACATAATAAAAACATAATACATTAGAATGTGTCATGAAAACATGAAAAAACATCATATATTAGTATGTGTCATGAAAACATGATAAAACATCATACATTAGTATGTGTCATGAAAACATGATAAAAACATCATACATTAGACTTTGTCATGAAAACATGATAAAAACATCATACATTAGTATGTGTCATGAAAACATGAAAAAACATCATACATCAGTGTGTCATGAAAACATGATAAAACATCATACATTAGAATGTGTCATGAAAACATGATAAAAACATCATACATTAGTTTGTGTCATGAAAACATGATAAAAACATCATACATTAGTATGTGTCATGAAAACATGATAAAAACATAATACATTAGACTTTGTCATGAAAACATGAAAAAACATCATATATTAGTATGTGTCATGAAAACATGATAAAACATTGTACATTAGTATGTGTCATGAAAACATGATAAAACATCATACATTAGACTTTGTCATGAAAACATGATAAAAACATCATACATTAGTATGTGTCATGAAAACATGATTAAAAACATCATACATTAGAATGTGTCATGGAAACATGATAAAAACATCATACATTAGACTTTGTCATGAAAACATGATAAAAACATCATACATTAGTATGTGTCATGAAAACAATAAAAACATCATACATTAGTATGTGTCATGAAAACATGATAAAAAAAATCATACATTAGAATGTGTCATGAAAGCATGATAAAAACATAATACATCAGTATGTGTCATGAAAACATGATAAAAACATCATACATTAGTATGTGTCATGAAAACATGATAAAAACATCATACATTAGAATGTGTCATGAAAACATGATAAAAACATCATACATTAGACTTTGTCATGAAAACATGATAAAAACATCATACATTAGTATGTGTCATAAAACATTATAAAAACATCATACATTAGTATGTGTCATGAAAACATGATAAAACATCATACATTAGTATGTGTCATGAAAACATGATAAAACATCATACATTAGTATGTGTCATGAAAACATGATAAAAACATCATACATTAGTGTGTGTCATGAAAACATAATAAAAACATAATACATTAGAATGTGTCATGAAAACATGAAAAAACATCGTACATTAGTATGTGTCATGAAAACATGATAAAAACATCATACATTAGTATGTGTCATGAAAACATAATAAAAACATAATACATTAGAATGTGTCATGAAAACATGAAAAAACATCGTACATTAGTATCTGTCATGAAAACATGATAAAAACATCATACATTAGACTTTGTCATGAAAACATGATAAAAACATCATACATTAGTATGTGTCATGAAAACATGAAAAAACATCATACATCAGTGTGTCATGAAAACATGATAAAACATCATACATTAGAATGTGTCATGAAAACATGATAAAAACATCATACATTAGTTTGTGTCATGAAAACATGATAAAAACATCATACATTAGTATGTGTCATGAAAACATGATAAAAACATAATACATTAGACTTTGTCATGAAAACATGAAAAAACATCATATATTAGTATGTGTCATGAAAACATGATAAAACATTGTACATTAGTATGTGTCATGAAAACATGATAAAAACATCATACATTAGACTTTGTCATGAAAACATGATAAAAACATCATACATTAGTATGTGTCATGAAAACATGATAAAAACATCATACATTAGAATGTGTCATGGAAACATGATAAAAACATCCTACATTAGACTTTGTCATGAAAACATGATAAAAACATCATACATTAGTATGTGTCATGAAAACAATAAAAACATCATACATTAGTATGTGTCATGACAACATGATAAAAAAAATCATACATTAGAATGTGTCATGAAAGCATGATAAAAACATAATACATCAGTATGTGTCATGAAAACATGATAAAAACATCATACATTAGTATGTGTCATGAAAACATGATAAAAACATCACATATTAGAATGTGTCATGAAAACATGATAAAAACATCATACATTAGACTTTGTCATGAAAACATGATAAAAACATCATACATTAGTATGTGTCATAAAACATTATAAAAACATCATACATTAGTATGTGTCATGAAAACATGATAAAACATCATACATTAGTATGTGTCATGAAAACATGATAAAACATCATACATTAGTATGTGTCATGAAAACATGATAAAAACATCATACATTAGTATGTGTCATGAAAACATGATAAAAACATCATACATTAGTATGTGTCATGAAAACATGATAAAAACATAATACATTAGAATGTGTCATGAAAACATGATAAAACATCGTACATTAGTATGTGTCATGAAAACATGATAAAAACATCATACATTAGACTTTGTCATGAAAACATGATAAAAACATCATACATTAGTATGTGTCATGAAAACAATAAAAACATCATACATTAGTATGTGTCATGAAAACATGATAAAAAAAATCATACATTAGAATGTGTCATGAAAGCATGATAAAAACATAATACATCAGTATGTGTCATGAAAACATGATAAAAACATCATACATTAGTATGTGTCATGAAAACATGATAAAAACATCACATATTAGAATATGTCATGAAAACATGATAAAAACATCATACATTAGACTTTGTCATGAAAACATGATAAAAACATCATACATTAGTATGTGTCATAAAACATTATAAAAACATCATACATTAGTATGTGTCATGAAAACATGATAAAACATCATACATTAGTATGTGTCATGAAAACATGATAAAACATCATACATTAGTATGTGTCATGAAAACATGATAAAAACATCATACATTAGTATGTGTCATGAAAACATGATAAAAACATCATACATTAGTATGTGTCATGAAAACATGATAAAAACATAATACATTAGAATATGTCATGAAAACATGATAAAACATCGTACATTAGTATGTGTCATGAAAACATGATAAAAACATCATACATTAGACTTTGTCATGAAAACATGATAAAAACATCATACATTAGTATGTGTCATGAAAACAATAAAAACATCATACATTAGTATGTGTCATGAAAACATGATTAAAAAAATCATACATTAGAATGTGTCATGAAAGCATGATAAAAACATAATACATCAGTATGTGTCATGAAAACATGATAAAAACATCATACATTAGTATGTGTCATGAAAACATGATAAAAACATCATACATTAGAATGTGTCATGAAAGCATGATAAAAAACATCATACATTAGTAGGTGTCATGAAAACATGATAAAAACATCATACATTAGTATGTGTCATGAAAACATGATAAAAACATCACACATTAGTATGTGTCATGAAAACATGATAAAAACATAATACATTAGTAGGTGTCATGAAAACATGATAAAACATCGTACATTAGTATGTGTCATGAAAACATGATAAAAACATCATACATTAGACTTTGTCATGAAAACATGATAAAAACATCATACATTAGTATGTGTCATGAAAACAATAAAAACATCATACATTAGTATGTGTCATGAAAACATGATAAAAAAATCATACATTAGAATGTGTCATGAAAGCATGATAAAAATATAATACATCAGTATGTGTCATGAAAACATGATAAAAACATCATACATTAGTATGTGTCATGAAAACATGATAAAAACATCATACATTAGAATGTGTCATGAAAGCATGATAAAAACATTACACATTAGTATGTGTCATGAAAACATGATAAAAACATCACACATTAGTATGTGTCATGAAAACATGATAAAAACATAATACATCAGTATGTGTCATGAAAACATGATAAAAACATCATACATTAGAATGTGTCATGAAAACATGAAAACAATCATACATTAGTATGTGTCATGAAAACATGAAAAAACATCATACATCAGTGTGTCATGAAAACATGATGAAACATCATACATTAGAATGTGTCATGAAAACATGATAAAAACATCATTCATTAGTATGTGTCATGAAAACATGATAAAAACACCATACATTAGTATGTGTCATGAAAACATGATAAAAACATAATACATTAGAATGTGTCATGAAAACATGAAAAAATATCATATATTAGTATGTGTCATGAAAACATGATAAAAACATAATACATTAGAATGTGTCATGAAAACATGATAAAACATCGTACATTAGTATGTGTCATGAAAACATGATAAAAACATCATACATTAGACTTTGTCATGAAAACATGATAAAAACATCATACATTAGTATGTGTCATGAAAACAATAGAAACATCATACATTAGTATGTGTCATGAAAACATGATAAAAAAATCATACATTAGAATGTGTCATGAAAGCATGATAAAAACATAATACATCAGTATGTGTCATGAAAACATGATAAAAACATCATACATTAGAATGTGTCATGAAAGCATGATAAAAACATTATACATTAGTATGTGTCATGAAAACATGATAAAAACCACACATTAGTATGTGTCATGAAAACTTGATAAAAACATAATACATCAGTATGTGTCATGAAAACATGATAAAAACATCATACATTAGTATGTGTCATGAAAACATGATAAAAACATCATACATTAGTATGTGTCATGAAAACATGATAAAACACCATACTGAGTATTTGTCATGAAAACATGATAATAACATCATACATTAGTATGTGTCATGAAATCATGATAAAAACATCATACATTAGAATGTGTCATGAAAACATGAAAACCATCATACATTAGTATGTGTTATGAAAACATGAAAAAACATCATAGATCAGTGTGTGTCATGAAAACATGATAAAACATCATACATTAGAATGTGTCATGAAAACATGATAAAACATGAAAACATGATAAAAACATCATACATTAGTATGTGTCATGAAAACATGATAAAAACATAATACATTAGAATGTGTCATGAAAACATGAAAAAACATCATACATTAGTATGTGTCATGAAAACATGATAAAACATCATACATTAGTATGTGTCATGAAAACATGATAACAACATCATACATTAGTATGTGTCATGAAAACATGATAAAAACATCATACATTAGTATGTGTCATGAAAACATGATAAAAACATAATACATTAGAATGTGTCAAGAAAACATGAAAAAACATCATATATTAGTATGTGTCATGAAAACATGATAAAACATCGTAAATTAGTATGTGTCATGAAAACATGATAAAAACATCATACATTAGACTTTGTCATGAAAACATGATAAAAACATCATACATTAGTATGTGTCATGAAAACATAATAAAACATCGTACATTAGTATGTGTCATGAAAACATGATAAAAACATCATACATTAGACTTTGTCATGAAAACCTAATAAAAACATCATACATTAGTATGTGTCATGAAAACATGATAAAACATCATACATTAGTATGTGTCATGAAAACATGATAAAACATCATACATTAGTAGGTGTCATGAAAACATGATAAAACATAATACATTAGTATGTGTCATGAAAACATGAAAAAACATCATATATTAGTATGTGTCATGAAAACATGATAAAAACATCATACATTAGTATGTGTCATGAAAACATGATAAAAACATCATACATTAGTATGTGTCATGAAAACATGATAAAAACATCATACATTAGTATGTGTCTTGAAAACATGATAAAAACATCATACATTAGTAGGTGTCATGAAAACATGATAAAACACCATACATTAGTATTTGTCATGAAAACATGATAAACACATCATACATTAGTATGCGTCATGAAATCATGATAAAAACATCATACATTAGAATGTGTCATGAAAACATGAAAACCATCATACATTAGTATGTGTCATGAAAACATGAAAAAACATCATACATCAGTGTGTGTCATGAAAACATGATAAAACATCATACATTAGAATGTGTCATGAAAACATGATAAAACATCATACATTAGTATGTGTCATGAAAACATGATAAAAACATCATACATTAGTATGTGTCATGAAAACATGATAAAAACATCATACATTAGAATGTGTCATGAAAACATGAAAAAACATTATACATTAGTATGTGTCATGAAAACATGATAAAAACATCATACATTAGTATGTGTCATGAAAACATGATAAAACATCATACATTAGTATGTGTCATTAAAACATGATAAAAACATCATACATTAGTATGTGTCATGAAAACATGATAAAAACATCATACATTAGAATGTGTCATGAAAACATGAAAAATATCATATATTAGTATGTGTCATGAAAACATGATAAAAACATAATACATTAGAATTTGTAATGAAAACATGAAAAAACATCATATATTAGTATGTGTCATGAAAACATGATGAAAGATCGTACATTAGTATGTGTCATGAAAACATGATAAAATCATTATACATTAGACTTTGTCATGAAAACATGATAAAAACATCATACATTAGTATGTGTCATGAAAACATAATAATAACATCGTACATTAGTAAGTGTCATGAAAACATGATAAAAAATCATACATTAGTATGTGTCATGAAAACATGATAAAAACATCATACATTAGACTTTGTCATGAAAACCTAATAAAAACATCAAACATTAGTATGTGTCATGAAAACATGATAAAACATCATACATTAGTATGTGTCATGAAAACATGATAAAAACATCATACATTAGTATGTGTCATGAAAACATGATAAAAACATCATACATTAGTATGTGTCATGAAAACATGATAAAAACATCATACATTAGAATGTGTCATGAAAGCATGATAAAACATAATACATCAGTATGTGTCACGAAAACATAATAAAAACATCATACATTAGTATGTGTCATGAAAACATGATAAAACATCATACATTAGTATGTGTCATGAAATCATGATAAAAACATCATACATTAGTATCTGTCTTGAAAACATGATAAAAACATCATACATTAGAATGTGTCATGAAAACATGAAAACCATCATACATTAGTATGTGTCATGAAAACATGATAAAAACAATGCATTAGAATGTGTCATGAAAACATGAAAAAACATCATACATTAGTATGCGTCATGAAAACATGATAAAAACATCATACATTAGTATGTGTCATGAAAACATGATAAAAACACCATACATTAGATGTGTCATGAAAACATGATAAAAACATAATACATTAGTATGTGTCATGAAAACATGAAAAAACATCATATATTAGTATGTGTCATGAAAACATGATAAAACATCGTACATTAGTATGTGTCATGAAAACATGATAAAAACATCATACATTAGACTTTGTCATGAAAACATGATAAAAACATCATACATTAGTATGTGTCATGAAAACATAATAAAAACATCATACATTAGAATGTGTCATGAAAACATGATAAAAACATCATACATTAGTATGTGTCATGAAAACATGATAAAAACATCATACATTAGTATGTGTCATGAAAACATAATAAAAACATCATACATTAGTATGTGTCATGAAAACATGATAAAACATCATACATTAGTATGTGTCATTAAAACATAATAATAACATCGTACATTAGTAAGTGTCATGAAAACATGATAAAAAATCATACATTAGTATGTGTCATGAAAACATGATAAAAACATCATACATTAGACTTTGTCATGAAAACCTAATAAAAACATCAAACATTAGTATGTGTCATGAAAACATGATAAAACATCATACATTAGTATGTGTCATGAAAACATGATAAAAACATCATACATTAGTATGTGTCATGAAAACATGATAAAAACATCATACATTAGTATGTGTCATGAAAACATGATAAAAACATCATACATTAGAATGTGTCATGAAAGCATGATAAAACATAATACATCAGTATGTGTCACGAAAACATAATAAAAACATCATACATTAGTATGTGTCATGAAAACATGATAAAACATCATACATTAGTATGTGTCATGAAATCATGATAAAAACATCATACATTAGTATCTGTCTTGAAAACATGATAAAAACATCATACATTAGAATGTGTCATGAAAACATGAAAACCATCATACATTAGTATGTGTCATGAAAACATGATAAAAACAATGCATTAGAATGTGTCATGAAAACATGAAAAAACATCATACATTAGTATGTGTCATGAAAACATGATAAAAACATCATACATTAGTATGTGTCATGAAAACATGATAAAAACACCATACATTAGATGTGTCATGAAAACATGATAAAAACATAATACATTAGTATGTGTCATGAAAACATGAAAAAACATCATATATTAGTATGTGTCATGAAAACATGATAAAACATCGTACATTAGTATGTGTCATGAAAACATGATAAAAACATCATACATTAGACTTTGTCATGAAAACATGATAAAAACATCATACATTAGTATGTGTCATGAAAACATAATAAAAACATCATACATTAGAATGTGTCATGAAAACATGATAAAAACATCATACATTAGTATGTGTCATGAAAACATGATAAAAACATCATACATTAGTATGTGTCATGAAAACATAATAAAAACATCATACATTAGTATGTGTCATGAAAACATGATAAAACATCATACATTAGTATGTGTCATGAAAACATGATAAAAACATCATACATTAGACTTTGTCATGAAAACATGATAAAAACATCATACATTAGTATGTGTCATGAAAACATAATAAAAACATCATACATTAGAATGTGTCATGAAAACATGATAAAAACATCATACATTAGTATGTGTCATGAAAACATGATAAAAACATCATACATTAGTATGTGTCATGAAAACATAATAAAAACATCATACATTAGTATGTGTCATGAAAACATGATAAAACATCATACATTAGTATGTGTCATGAAAACATGATAAAACATCAAACATTAGTATCTGTAATGAAAACATGATAAAAACATAATACATTAGAATGTGTCATGAAAACATGAAAAAACATCATACATTAGTATGTGTCATGAAAACATGATAAAACATCAAACATTAGTATCTGTAATGAAAACATGATAAAAACATAATACATTAGTATGTGTCATGAAAACATGATAAAACATTGTACATTAGTATGTGTCATGAAAACATGATAAAAACATCATACATTAGACTTTGTCATGAAAACATGATAAAAACATCATACATTAGTATCTGTCATGAAAACATAATAAAAACATCATACATTAGTATGTGTCATGAAAACATGATAAAACATCATACATTAGTATGTGTCATGAAAACATGATAAAAACATCATACATTAGTATGTGTCATGAAAACATGATAAAAACATCATACATTAGTATGTGTCATGAAAACATGATAAAAACATCATACATTAGTATGTGTCATGAAAACATGATAAAAACATCATATATTAGAATGTGTCATGAAAGCATGATAAAAACATAATACATCAGTATGTGTCATGAAAGCATGATAAAAACATAATACATCAGTATGTGTCATGAAAACATGATAAAAACATCATACATTAGTATGTGTCATGAAAACATGATAAAACATTATACATTAGTATTTGTCATGAAAACATGATAAAAACATCATACATTAGTATGTGTCATGAAAACATGATAAAAACATCATACATTAGTATGTGTCATGAAAACATGATAAAAACATCATACATTAGTATGTGTCATGAAAACATAATAAAAACATCATACATTAGTATGTGTCATGAAAACATGATAAAACATCATACATTAGTATGTGTCATGAAAACATGATAAAAACATCATACATTAGACTTTGTCATGAAAACATGATAAAAACATCATACATTAGTATGTGTCATGAAAACATAATAAAAACATCATACATTAGAATGTGTCATGAAAACATGATAAAAACATCATACATTAGTATGTGTCATGAAAACATGATAAAAACATCATACATTAGACTTTGTCATGAAAACATGATAAAAACATCATACATTAGTATGTGTCATGAAAACATAATAAAAACATCATACATTAGAATGTGTCATGAAAACATGATAAAAACATCATACATTAGAATGTGTCATGAAAACATGATAAAAACATCATACATTAGACTTTGTCATGAAAACATGATAAAAACATCATACATTAGTATGTGTCATGAAAACATAATAAAAACATCATACATGAGAATGTGTCATGAAAACATGATAAAAACATCATACATTAGTATGTGTCATGAAAACATGATAAAAACATCATACATTAGTATGTGTCATGAAAACATAATAAAAACATCATACATTAGTATGTGTCATGAAAACATGATAAAACATCATACATTAGTATGTGTCATGAAAACATGATAAAAACATCATACATTAGACTTTGTCATGAAAACATGATAAAAACATCATACATTAGTATGTGTCATGAAAACATAATAAAAACATCATACATTAGACTTTGTCATGAAAACATGATAAAAACATCATACATTAGTATGTGTCATGAAAACATAATAAAAACATCATACATTAGAATGTGTCATGAAAACATGATAAAAACATCATACATTAGTATGTGTCATGAAAACATAATAAAAACATCATACATTAGTATGTGTCATGAAAACATGATAAAACATCATACATTAGTATGTGTCATGAAAACATGATAAAACATCAAACATTAGTATCTGTAATGAAAACATGATAAAAACATAATACATTAGAATGTGTCATGAAAACATGAAAAAACATCATATATTAGTATGTGTCATGAAAACATGATAAAACATTGTACATTAGTATGTGTCATGAAAACATGATAAAAACATCATACATTAGACTTTGTCATGAAAACATGATAAAAACATCATACATTAGTATCTGTCATGAAAACATAATAAAAACATCATACATTAGTATGTGTCATGAAAACATGATAAAACATCATACATTAGTATGTGTCATGAAAACATGATAAAAACATCATACATTAGTATGTGTCATGAAAACATGATAAAAACATCATACATTAGTATGTGTCATGAAAACATGATAAAAACATCATACATTAGTATGTGTCATGAAAACATGATAAAAACATCATACATTAGAATGTGTCATGAAAGCATGATAAAAACATAATAGATCAGTATGTGTCATGAAAGCATGATAAAAACATAATACATCAGTATGTGTCATGAAAACATGATAAAAACATCATACATTAGTATGTGTCATGAAAACATGATAAAACATTATACATTAGTATTTGTCATGAAAACATGATAAAAACATCATACATTAGTATGTGTCATGAAAACATGATAAAAACATCATACATTAGTATGTGTCATGAAAACATGATAAAAACATCATACATTAGTATGTGTCATGAAAACATAATAAAAACATCATACATTAGTATGTGTCATGAAAACATGATAAAACATCATACATTAGTATGTGTCATGAAAACATGATAAAAACATCATACATTAGACTTTGTCATGAAAACATGATAAAAACATCATACATTAGTATGTGTCATGAAAACATAATAAAAACATCATACATTAGAATGTGTCATGAAAACATGATAAAAACATCATACATTAGTATGTGTCATGAAAACATGATAAAAACATCGAACATTAGTATGTGTCATGAAAACATAATAAAAACATCATACATTAGTATGTGTCATGAAAACATGATAAAACATCATACATTACTATGTGTCATGAAAACATGATAAAACATCAAACATTAGTATCTGTAATGAAAACATGATAAAAACATAATACATTAGAATGTGTCATGAAAACATGAAAAAACATCATATATTAGTATGTGTCATGAAAACATGATAAAACATTGTACATTAGTATGTGTCATGAAAACATGATAAAAACATCATACATTAGACTTTGTCATGAAAACATGATAAAAACATCATACATTAGTATCTGTCATGAAAACATAATAAAAACATCATACATTAGTATGTGTCATGAAAACATGATAAAACATCATACATTAGTATGTGTCATGAAAACATGATAAAAACATCATACATTAGTATGTGTCATGAAAACATGATAAAAACATCATACATTAGTATGTGTCATGAAAACATGATAAAAACATCATACATTAGTATGTGTCATGAAAACATGATAAAAACATCATACATTAGAATGTGTCATGAAAGCATGATAAAAACATAATACATCAGTATGTGTCATGAAAGCATGATAAAAACATAATACATCAGTATGTGTCATGAAAACATGATAAAAACATCATACATTAGTATGTGTCATGAAAACATGATAAAAACATCATACATTAGTATGTGTCATGAAAACATGATAAAACATCATACATTAGTATGTGTCATGAAAACATGATAAAAACATCATACATTAGACTTTGTCATGAAAACATGATAAAAACATCATACATTAGTATGTGTCATGAAAACATAATAAAAACATCATACATTAGAATGTGTCATGAAAACATGATAAAAACATCATACATTAGTATGTGTCATGAAAACATGATAAAAACATCATACATTAGTATGTGTCATGAAAACATAATAAAAACATCATACATTAGTATGTGTCATGAAAACATGATAAAACATCATACATTAGTATGTGTCATGAAAACATGATAAAAACATCATACATTAGACTTTGTCATGAAAACATGATAAAAACATCATACATTAGTATGTGTCATGAAAACATAATAAAAACATCATACATTAGAATGTGTCATGAAAACATGATAAAAACATCATACATTAGTATGTGTCATGAAAACATGATAAAAACATCATACATTAGTATGTGTCATGAAAACATAATAAAACATCATACATTAGTATGTGTCATGAAAACATGATAAAACATCATACATTAGTATGTGTCATGAAAACATGATAAAACATCAAACATTAGTATCTGTAATGAAAACATGATAAAAACATAATACATTAGAATGTGTCATGAAAACATGAAAAAACATCATATATTAGTATGTGTCATGAAAACATGATAAAACATTGTACATTAGTATGTGTCATGAAAACATGATAAAAACATCATACATTAGACTTTGTCATGAAAACATAATAAAAACATCATACATTAGTATGTGTCATGAAAACATGATAAAACATTATACATTAGTATTTGTCATGAAAACATGATAAAAACATCATACATTAGTATGTGTCATGAAAACATGATAAAAACATCATACATTAGTATGTGTCATGAAAACATGATAAAAACATCATACATTAGTATGTGTCATGAAAACATAATAAAAACATCATACATTAGTATGTGTCATGAAAACATGATAAAACATCATACATTAGTATGTGTCATGAAAACATGATAAAAACATCATACATTAGACTTTGTCATGAAAACATGATAAAAACATCATACATTAGTATGTGTCATGAAAACATAATAAAAACATCATACATTAGAATGTGTCATGAAAACATGATAAAAACATCATACATTAGTATGTGTCATGAAAACATGATAAAAACATCGAACATTAGTATGTGTCATGAAAACATAATAAAAACATCATACATTAGTATGTGTCATGAAAACATGATAAAACATCATACATTACTATGTGTCATGAAAACATGATAAAACATCAAACATTAGTATCTGTAATGAAAACATGATAAAAACATAATACATTAGAATGTGTCATGAAAACATGAAAAAACATCATATATTAGTATGTGTCATGAAAACATGATAAAACATTGTACATTAGTATGTGTCATGAAAACATGATAAAAACATCATACATTAGACTTTGTCATGAAAACATGATAAAAACATCATACATTAGTATCTGTCATGAAAACATAATAAAAACATCATACATTAGTATGTGTCATGAAAACATGATAAAACATCATACATTAGTATGTGTCATGAAAACATGATAAAAACATCATACATTAGTATGTGTCATGAAAACATGATAAAAACATCATACATTAGTATGTGTCATGAAAACATGATAAAAACATCATACATTAGTATGTGTCATGAAAACATGATAAAAACATCATACATTAGAATGTGTCATGAAAGCATGATAAAAACATAATACATCAGTATGTGTCATGAAAGCATGATAAAAACATAATACATCAGTATGTGTCATGAAAACATGATAAAAACATCATACATTAGTATGTGTCATGAAAACATGATAAAAACATCATACATTAGTATGTGTCATGAAAACATGATAAAACATCATACATTAGTATGTGTCATGAAAACATGATAAAAACATCATACATTAGACTTTGTCATGAAAACATGATAAAAACATCATACATTAGTATGTGTCATGAAAACATAATAAAAACATCATACATTAGAATGTGTCATGAAAACATGATAAAAACATCATACATTAGTATGTGTCATGAAAACATGATAAAAACATCATACATTAGTATGTGTCATGAAAACATAATAAAAACATCATACATTAGTATGTGTCATGAAAACATGATAAAACATCATACATTAGTATGTGTCATGAAAACATGATAAAAACATCATACATTAGACTTTGTCATGAAAACATGATAAAAACATCATACATTAGTATGTGTCATGAAAACATAATAAAAACATCATACATTAGAATGTGTCATGAAAACATGATAAAAACATCATACATTAGTATGTGTCATGAAAACATGATAAAAACATCATACATTAGTATGTGTCATGAAAACATAATAAAACATCATACATTAGTATGTGTCATGAAAACATGATAAAACATCATACATTAGTATGTGTCATGAAAACATGATAAAACATCAAACATTAGTATCTGTAATGAAAACATGATAAAAACATAATACATTAGAATGTGTCATGAAAACATGAAAAAACATCATATATTAGTATGTGTCATGAAAACATGATAAAACATTGTACATTAGTATGTGTCATGAAAACATGATAAAAACATCATACATTAGACTTTGTCATGAAAACATAATAAAAACATCATACATTAGTATGTGTCATGAAAACATGATAAAACATCATACATTAGTATGTGTCATGAAAACATGATAAAAACATCATACATTAGTATGTGTCATGAAAACATGATAAAAACATCATACATTAGTATGTGTCATGAAAACATGATAAAAACATCATACATTAGTATGTGTCATGAAAACATGATAAAAACATCATACATTAGAATGTGTCATGAAAGCATGATAAAAACATAATAGATCAGTATGTGTCATGAAAGCATGATAAAAACATAATACATCAGTATGTGTCATGAAAACATGATAAAAACATCATACATTAGTATGTGTCATGAAAACATGATAAAACATTATACATTAGTATTTGTCATGAAAACATGATAAAAACATCATACATTAGTATGTGTCATGAAAACATGATAAAAACATCATACATTAGTATGTGTCATGAAAACATGATAAAAACATCATACATTAGTATGTGTCATGAAAACATAATAAAAACATCATACATTAGTATGTGTCATGAAAACATGATAAAACATCATACATTAGTATGTGTCATGAAAACATGATAAAAACATCATACATTAGACTTTGTCATGAAAACATGATAAAAACATCATACATTAGTATGTGTCATGAAAACATAATAAAAACATCATACATTAGAATGTGTCATGAAAACATGATAAAAACATCATACATTAGTATGTGTCATGAAAACATGATAAAAACATCGAACATTAGTATGTGTCATGAAAACATAATAAAAACATCATACATTAGTATGTGTCATGAAAACATGATAAAACATCATACATTAGTATGTGTCATGAAAACATGATAAAACATCAAACATTAGTATCTGTAATGAAAACATGATAAAAACATAATACATTAGAATGTGTCATGAAAACATGAAAAAACATCATATATTAGTATGTGTCATGAAAACATGATAAAACATTGTACATTAGTATGTGTCATGAAAACATGATAAAAACATCATACATTAGACTTTGTCATGAAAACATGATAAAAACATCATACATTAGTATCTGTCATGAAAACATAATAAAAACATCATACATTAGTATGTGTCATGAAAACATGATAAAACATCATACATTAGTATGTGTCATGAAAACATGATAAAAACATCATACATTAGTATGTGTCATGAAACCATGATAAAAACATCATACATTAGTATGTGTCATGAAAACATGATAAAAACATCATACATTAGTATGTGTCATGAAAACATGATAAAAACATCATACATTAGAATGTGTCATGAAAGCATGATAAAAACATAATACATCAGTATGTGTCATGAAAGCATGATAAAAACATAATACATCAGTATGTGTCATGAAAACATGATAAAAACATCATACATTAGTATGTGTCATGAAAACATGATAAAAACATCATACATTAGTATGTGTCATGAAAACATGATAAAACATCATACATTAGTATGTGTCATGAAAACATGATAAAAACATCATACATTAGACTTTGTCATGAAAACATGATAAAAACATCATACATTAGTATGTGTCATGAAAACATAATAAAAACATCATACATTAGAATGTGTCATGAAAACATGATAAAAACATCATACATTAGTATGTGTCATGAAAACATGATAAAAACATCATACATTAGTATGTGTCATGAAAACATAATAAAAACATCATACATTAGTATGTGTCATGAAAACATGATAAAACATCATACATTAGTATGTGTCATGAAAACATGATAAAAACATCATACATTAGACTTTGTCATGAAAACATGATAAAAACATCATACATTAGTATGTGTCATGAAAACATAATAAAAACATCATACATTAGAATGTGTCATGAAAACATGATAAAAACATCATACATTAGTATGTGTCATGAAAACATGATAAAAACATCATACATTAGTATGTGTCATGAAAACATAATAAAAACATCATACATTAGTATGTGTCATGAAAACATGATAAAACATCATACATTAGTATGTGTCATGAAAACATGATAAAACATCAAACATTAGTATCTGTAATGAAAACATGATAAAAACATAATACATTAGAATGTGTCATGAAAACATGAAAAAACATCATATATTAGTATGTGTCATGAAAACATGATAAAACATTGTACATTAGTATGTGTCATGAAAACATGATAAAAACATCATACATTAGACTTTGTCATGAAAACATGATAAAAACATCATACATTAGTATCTGTCATGAAAACATAATAAAAACATCATACATTAGTATGTGTCATGAAAACATGATAAAACATCATACATTAGTATGTGTCATGAAAACATGATAAAAACATCATACATTAGTATGTGTCATGAAAACATGATAAAAACATCATACATTAGTATGTGTCATGAAAACATGATAAAAACATCATACATTAGTATGTGTCATGAAAACATGATAAAAACATCATACATTAGAATGTGTCATGAAAGCATGATAAAAACATAATACATCAGTATGTGTCATGAAAGCATGATAAAAACATAATACATCAGTATGTGTCATGAAAACATGATAAAAACATCATACATTAGTATGTGTCATGAAAACATGATAAAACATTATACATTAGTATTTGTCATGAAAACATGATAAAAACATCATACATTAGTATGTGTCATGAAAACATGATAAAAACATCATACAGTAGAATGTGTCATGAAAACATTAAAACCATCATACATTAGTATGTGTCATGAAAACATGAAAAAACATCATACATCAGTGTGTCATGAAAACATGATAAAACATCATACATTAGAATGTGTCATGAAAACATGATAAAAACATCATACATTAGTATGTGTCATGAAAACATGATAAAAACACCATACATTAGTATGTGTCATGAAAACATGATAAAAACATAATACATTAGAATGTGTCATGAAAACATGAAAAAACATCATATATTAATATGTGTCATGAAAACATGATAAAACATTGTACATTAGTATGTGTCATGAAAACATGATAAAAACATCATACATTAGACTTTGTCATGAAAACATGATAAAAACATCATACATTAGTATGTGTCATGAAAACATGATAAAAACATCATACATTAGAATGTGTCATGAAAACATGATAAAAACATCATACATTAGACTTTGTCATGAAAACATGATAAAAACATCATACATTAGTAAGTGTCATGACAACATAATAAAAACATCATACATTAGTATGTGTCATGAAAACATGATAAAAACATTATACATTAGTATGTGTCATGAAAACATGATAAAAACATCATACATTAGTATGTGTCATGAAAACATGATAAAAACATCATACATTAGTATGTGTCATGAAAACATGATAAAAACATCATACAATAGTACGTGTCATGAAAACATGATAAAACATCATACATTAGTATGTGTCATGAAAACATGATAAAAACATCATACATTAGAATGTGTCATGAAAGCATGATAAAAACATAATACATCAGTATGTGTCATGAAAACATGATAAAAACATCATACATTAGTATGTGTCATGAAAACATGATAAAACACTATACATTAGTATTTGTCATGAAAACATGATAAAAACATCATACATTAGTATGTGTCATGAAAACATGATAAAAACATCATACATTAGAATGTGTCATGAAAACATGAAAACCATCATAAATTAGTATGTGTCATGAAAACATGAAAAAACATCATACATCAGTGTGTCATGAAAACATGATAAAACATCATACATTAGAATGTGTCATGAAAACATGATAAAAACATCATACATTAGAATGTGTCATGAAAACATGATAAAAACATCATACATTAGAATGTGTCATGAAAACATGAAAAAACATCATATATTAGTATGTGTCATGAAAACATGATAAAACATTGTACATTAGTATGTGTCATGAAAACATGATAAAAACATCATACATTAGACTTTGTCATGAAAACATAATAAAAACATCATACATTAGTATGTGTCATGAAAACATGATAAAAACATCATACATTAGAATAAGTCATGAAAACATGATAAAAACATCATACATTAGTATGTGTCATGAAAAGATGATAAAAACATCATACATTAGTATGTGTCATGAAAACATGATTAAAAACATAATACATTAGTATGTGTCTTGAAAACATGTCAAAAACATCATACATTAGTAGGTGTCATGAAAACATGATAAAACACCATACATTAGTATTTGTCATGAAAACATGATAAAAACATCATACGTTAGTATGCGTCATGAAATCATGAAAAAACATCATACATTAGAATGTGTCATGAAAACATGAAAACCATCATACATTAGTATGTGTCATGAAAACATGAAAAAACATCATACATCAGTGTGTGTCATGAAAACATGATAAAACATCATACATTAGAATGTGTCATGAAAACATGATAAAACATCATACATTAGTATGTGTCATGAAAACATGATAAAAACATCATACATTAGTATGTGTCATGAAAACATGATAAAAACATAATACATTAGAATGTGTCATGAAAACATGAAAAACATCATACATTAGTATGTGTCATGAAAACATGATTAAACATCATACATTAGTATGTGTCATGAAAACATGATAAAAACATTATACATTAGAATGTGTCATGAAAACATGAAAAAACATCATATATTAGTGTGTGTCATGAAAACATGATAAAACATCGTACATTAGTATGTGTCATGAAAACATGATAAAAACATCATACATTAGACTTTGTCATGAAAACATGATAAAAACATCATACATTAGTATGTGTCATGAAAACATAATAATAACATCGTACATTAGTATGTGTCATGAAAACATGATAAAAACATCATACATTAGACTTTGTCATGAAAACCTAAAAAAAACATCATACATTAGTATGTGTCATGAAAACATGTTAAAACATCATACATTAGTATGTGTCATGAAAACATGATAAAACATCATACATTAGTAGGTGTCATGAAAACATGATAAAAACATAATACATTAGAATGTGTCATGAAAACATGAAAAAACATCATATATTAGTATGTGTCATGAAAACATGATAAAAACATCATACATTAGTATGTGTCATGAAAACATGATAAAAACATCATACATTAGTATGTGTCATGAAAACATGATAAAAACATCATACATTAGTATGTGTCATGAAAACATGATAAAAACATCATACATTAGAATGTGTCATGAAAGCATGATAAAAACATAATACATCAGTATGTGTCATGAAAACATGATAAAAACATCATACATTAGTATGTGTCATGAAAACATGATAAAACATCATACATTAGTATGTGTCATGAAATCATGATAAAAACATCATACATTAGTATGTGTCTTGAAAACATGATAAAAACATCATACATTAGAATGTGTCATGAAAACATGAAAACCATCATACATTAGTATGTGTCATGAAAACATGATAAAAACATAATGCATTAGAATGTGTCATGAAAACATGAAAAAACATCATACATTAGTATGTGTCATGAAAACATGATAAAAACATCATACAATAGTATGTGTCATGAAAACATGATAAAAACATAATACATTAGTATGTGTCTTGAAAACATGATAAAAACATCATACCTTAGTAGGTGTCATGAAAACATGATAAAACACCATACATTAGTATTTGTCATGAAAACATGATAAAAACATCATACGTTAGTATGCGTCATGAAATCATGAAAAAACATCATACATTAGAATGTGTCATGAAAACATGAAAACCATCATACATTAGTATGTGTCATGAAAACATGAAAAAACATCATACATCAGTGTGTGTCATGAAAACATGATAAAACATCATACATTAGAATGTGTCATGAAAACATGATAAAACATCATACATTAGTATGTGTCATGAAAACATGATAAAAACATCATACATTAGTATGTGTCATGAAAACATGATAAAAACATAATACATTAGAATGTGTCATGAAAACATGAAAAACATCATACATTAGTATGTGTCATGAAAACATGATTAAACATCATACATTAGTATGTGTCATGAAAACATGATAAAAACATCATACATTAGTATGTGTCATGAAAACATGATAAAAACATCATACATTAGTATGTGTCATGAAAACATGATAAAAACATAATACATTAGAATGTGTCATGAAAACATGAAAAAACATCATATATTAGTATGTGTCATGAAAACATGATAAAAACATCATACATTAGTATGTGTCATGAAAACATGATAAAAACATCATACATTAGTATGTGTCATGAAAACATGATAAAAACATCATACATTAGAATGTGTCATGAAAGCATGATAAAAACATAATACATCAGTATGTGTCATGAAAACATGATAAAAACATCATACATTAGTATGTGTCATGAAAACATGATAAAACATCATACATTAGTATGTGTCATGAAATCATGATAAAAACATCATACATTAGTATGTGTCTTGAAAACATGATAAAAACATCATACATTAGTATGTGTCATGAAAACATGATAAAACATCATACATTAGTATGTGTCATGAAAACATGATAAAAACATCATACATTAGACTTTGTCATGAAAACATGATAAAAACATCATACATTAGTATGTGTCATGAAAACATAATAAAAACATCATACATTAGAATGTGTCATGAAAACATGATAAAAACATCATACATTAGTATGTGTCATGAAAACATGATAAAAACATCATACATTAGTATGTGTCATGAAAACATAATAAAAACATCATACATTAGTATGTGTCATGAAAACATGATAAAACATCATACATTAGTATGTGTCATGAAAACATGATAAAACATCAAACATTAGTATCTGTAATGAAAACATGATAAAAACATAATACATTAGAATGTGTCATGAAAACATTAAAAAACATCATATATTAGTATGTGTCATGAAAACATGATAAAACATTGTACATTAGTATGTGTCATGAAAACATGATAAAAACATCATACATTAGACTTTGTCATGAAAACATGATAAAAACATCATACATTAGTATCTGTCATGAAAACATAATAAAAACATCATACATTAGTATGTGTCATGAAAACATGATAAAACATCATACATTAGTATGTGTCATGAAAACATGATAAAAACATCATACATTAGTATGTGTCATGAAAACATGATAAAAACATCATACATTAGTATGTGTCATGAAAACATGATAAAAACATCATACATTAGTATGTGTCATGAAAACATGATAAAAACATCATACATTAGAATGTGTCATGAAAGCATGATAAAAACATAATACATCAGTATGTGTCATGAAAGCATGATAAAAACATAATACATCAGTATGTGTCATGAAAACATGATAAAAACATCATACATTAGTATGTGTCATGAAAACATGATAAAACATTATACATTAGTATTTGTCATGAAAACATGATAAAAACATCATACATTAGTATGTGTCATGAAAACATGATAAAAACATCATACAGTAGAATGTGTCATGAAAACATTAAAACCATCATACATTAGTATGTGTCATGAAAACATGAAAAAACATCATACATCAGTGTGTCATGAAAACATGATAAAACATCATACATTAGAATGTGTCATGAAAACATGATAAAAACATCATACATTAGTATGTGTCATGAAAACATGATAAAAACACCATACATTAGTATGTGTCATGAAAACATTAAAACCATCATACATTAGTATGTGTCATGAAAACATGAAAAAACATCATACATCAGTGTGTCATGAAAACATGATAAAACATCATACATTAGAATGTGTCATGAAAACATGATAAAAACATCATACATTAGTATGTGTCATGAAAACATGATAAAAACACCATACATTAGTATGTGTCATGAAAACATGATAAAAACATAATACATTAGAATGTGTCATGAAAACATGAAAAAACATCATATATTAATATGTGTCATGAAAACATGATAAAACATTGTACATTAGTATGTGTCATGAAAACATGATAAAAACATCATACATTAGACTTTGTCATGAAAACATGATAAAAACATCATACATTAGTATGTGTCATGAAAACATGATAAAAACATCATACATTAGAATGTGTCATGAAAACATGATAAAAACATCATACATTAGACTTTGTCATGAAAACATGATAAAAACATCATACATTAGTAAGTGTCATGACAACATAATAAAAACATCATACATTAGTATGTGTCATGAAAACATGATAAAAACATTATACATTAGTATGTGTCATGAAAACATGATAAAAACATCATACATTAGTATGTGTCATGAAAACATGATAAAAACATCATACATTAGTATGTGTCATGAAAACATGATAAAAACATCATACAATAGTACGTGTCATGAAAACATGATAAAACATCATACATTAGTATGTGTCATGAAAACATGATAAAAACATCATACATTAGAATGTGTCATGAAAGCATGATAAAAACATAATACATCAGTATGTGTCATGAAAACATGATAAAAACATCATACATTAGTATGTGTCATGAAAACATGATAAAACACTATACATTAGTATTTGTCATGAAAACATGATAAAAACATCATACATTAGTATGTGTCATGAAAACATGATAAAAACATCATACATTAGAATGTGTCATGAAAACATGAAAACCATCATAAATTAGTATGTGTCATGAAAACATGAAAAAACATCATACATCAGTGTGTCATGAAAACATGATAAAACATCATACATTAGAATGTGTCATGAAAACATGATAAAAACATCATACATTAGAATGTGTCATGAAAACATGATAAAAACATCATACATTAGAATGTGTCATGAAAACATGAAAAAACATCATATATTAGTATGTGTCATGAAAACATGATAAAACATTGTACATTAGTATGTGTCATGAAAACATGATAAAAACATCATACATTAGACTTTGTCATGAAAACATAATAAAAACATCATACATTAGTATGTGTCATGAAAACATGATAAAAACATCATACATTAGAATAAGTCATGAAAACATGATAAAAACATCATACATTAGTATGTGTCATGAAAAGATGATAAAAACATCATACATTAGTATGTGTCATGAAAACATGATTAAAAACATAATACATTAGTATGTGTCTTGAAAACATGTCAAAAACATCATACATTAGTAGGTGTCATGAAAACATGATAAAACACCATACATTAGTATTTGTCATGAAAACATGATAAAAACATCATACGTTAGTATGCGTCATGAAATCATGAAAAAACATCATACATTAGAATGTGTCATGAAAACATGAAAACCATCATACATTAGTATGTGTCATGAAAACATGAAAAAACATCATACATCAGTGTGTGTCATGAAAACATGATAAAACATCATACATTAGAATGTGTCATGAAAACATGATAAAACATCATACATTAGTATGTGTCATGAAAACATGATAAAAACATCATACATTAGTATGTGTCATGAAAACATGATAAAAACATAATACATTAGAATGTGTCATGAAAACATGAAAAACATCATACATTAGTATGTGTCATGAAAACATGATTAAACATCATACATTAGTATGTGTCATGAAAACATGATAAAAACATTATACATTAGAATGTGTCATGAAAACATGAAAAAACATCATATATTAGTGTGTGTCATGAAAACATGATAAAACATCGTACATTAGTATGTGTCATGAAAACATGATAAAAACATCATACATTAGACTTTGTCATGAAAACATGATAAAAACATCATACATTAGTATGTGTCATGAAAACATAATAATAACATCGTACATTAGTATGTGTCATGAAAACATGATAAAAACATCATACATTAGACTTTGTCATGAAAACCTAAAAAAAACATCATACATTAGTATGTGTCATGAAAACATGTTAAAACATCATACATTAGTATGTGTCATGAAAACATGATAAAACATCATACATTAGTAGGTGTCATGAAAACATGATAAAAACATAATACATTAGAATGTGTCATGAAAACATGAAAAAACATCATATATTAGTATGTGTCATGAAAACATGATAAAAACATCATACATTAGTATGTGTCATGAAAACATGATAAAAACATCATACATTAGTATGTGTCATGGAAACATGATAAAAACATCATACATTAGTATGTGTCATGAAAACATGATAAAAACATCATACATTAGAATGTGTCATGAAAGCATGATAAAAACATAATACATCAGTATGTGTCATGAAAACATGATAAAAACATCATACATTAGTATGTGTCATGAAAACATGATAAAACATCATACATTAGTATGTGTCATGAAATCATGATAAAAACATCATACATTAGTATGTGTCTTGAAAACATGATAAAAACATCATACATTAGAATGTGTCATGAAAACATGAAAACCATCATACATTAGTATGTGTCATGAAAACATGATAAAAACATAATGCATTAGAATGTGTCATGAAAACATGAAAAAACATCATACATTAGTATGTGTCATGAAAACATGATAAAAACATCATACATTAGTATGTGTCATGAAAACATGATAAAAACATAATACATTAGTATGTGTCTTGAAAACATGATAAAAACATCATACATTAGACTTTGTCATGAAAACATGATAAAAACATCATACATTAGTATGTGTCATGAAAACATGATAAAAACATCATACATTAGAATGTGTCATGAAAACATGATAAAAACATCATACATTAGACTTTGTCATGAAAACATGATAAAAACATCATACCTTAGTATGTGTCATGAAAACATAATAAAAACATCATACATTAGTATGTGTCATGAAAACATGAAAAAACATCATACATTAGTATGTGTCATGAAAACATGATAAAAACATCATACATTAGTATGTGTCATGAAAACATGATAAAACATCATACATTAGTATGTGTCATGAAAACATGATAAAAACATCATACATTAGTAGGTGTCATGAAAACATGATAAAAACATAATACATTAGAATGTGTCATGAAAACATGAAAAAACATCATACATTAGTATGTGTCATGAAAACATGATAAAACATCATACATTAGTATGTGTCATGAAAACATGAAAAAACATCATATATTAGTATGTGTCATGAAAACATGATAAAACATTTTACATTAGTATGTGTCATGAAAACATGATAAAAACATCATACATTAGTAGGTGTCATGAAAACATGATAAAAACATAATACATTAGAATGTGTCATGAAAACATGAAAAAACATCATACATTAGTATGTGTCATGAAAACATGATAAAACATCATACATTAGTATGTGTCATGAAAACATGAAAAAACATCATATATTAGTATGTGTCATGAAAACATGATAAAACATCGTACATTAGTATGTGTCATGAAAACATGATAAAAACATCATACATTAGTATGTGTCATGAAAACATGATAAAAATATAATACATTTGAATGTGTCATGAAAACATGAAAAAACATCATACATTAGTATGTGTCATGAAAACATGATAAAAACATCATACATTAGTATGTGTCATGAAAACATGATAAAACATCATACATTAGTATGTGTCATGAAATCATGATAAAAACATCATACATTAGTATGTGTCTTGAAAACATGATAAAAACATCATACATTAGAATGTGTCATGAAAACATGAAAACCATCATACATTAGTATGTGTCATGAAAACATGATAAAAACATCATACATTAGTATGTGTCTTGAAAACATGATAAAAACATCATACATTAGAATGTGTCATGAAAACATGAAAACCATCATACATTAGTATGTGTCATGAAAACATGATAAAAACATAATGCATTAGAATGTGTCATGAAAACATGAAAAAACATCATACATTAGTATGTGTCATGAAAACATGATAAAAACATCATACATTAGTATGTGTCATGAAAACATGATAAAAACACCATACATTAGATGTGTCATGAAAACATGATAAAAACATAATACATTAGAATGTGTCATGAAAACATGAAAAAACATCATATATTAGTATGTGTCATGAAAACATGATAAAACATCGTACATTAGTATGTGTCATGAAAACATGATAAAAACATCATACATTAGACTTTGTCATGAAAACATGATAAAAACATCATACATTAGTATGTGTCATGAAAACATAATAAAAACATCATACATTAGAATGTGTCATGAAAACATGATAAAAACATCATACATTAGTATGTGTCATGAAAACATGATAAAACATCATACATTAGTATGTGTCATGAAAAAATAATAAAAACATCATACATTAGTATGTGTCATGAAAACATGATAAAACATCATACATTAGTATGTGTCATGAAAACATGATAAAAACATCATACATTAGTAGGTGTCATGAAAACATGATAAAAACATAATACATTAGAATGTGTCATGAAAACATGAAAAAACATCATACATTAGTATGTGTCATGAAAACATGATAAAACATCATACATTAGTATGTGTCATGAAAACATGAAAAAACATCATATATTAGTATGTGTCATGAAAACATGATAAAACATCGTACATTAGTATGTGTCATGAAAACATGATAAAAACATCATACATTAGTAGGTGTCATGAAAACATGATAAAAACATAATACATTTGAATGTGTCATGAAAACATGAAAAAACATATTACATTAGTATGTGTCATGAAAACATGATAAAAACATCATACATTAGTATGTCATGAAAACATGATAAAAACATCATACATTAGCATGTGTCATGAAAGTATGATAAAAACATCATACATTAGTACGTGTCATGAAAACATGATAAAACATCATACATTAGTATCTGTCATGAAAACATGATAAAAACATAATACATTAGAATGTGTCATGAAAACATGAAAAAACATCATATATTAGTATGTGTCATGAAAACATGATAAAACATTGTACATTAGTATGTGTCATGAAAACATGATAAAAACATCATACATTAGACTTTGTCATGAAAACATGATAAAAACATCATGCATTAGCATGTGTCATGAAAACATGATAAAAACATCATACATTAGAATGTGTCATGAAAACATGATAAAAACATCATACATTAGACTTTGTCATGAAAACATGATAAAACATCATACATTAGTATGTGTCATGAAAACATGATAAAAACATCATACATTAGTAGGTGTCATGAAAACATGATGAAACCATAATACATTAGAATGTGTCATGAAAACATGAAAAAACATCATACATTAGTATGTGTCATGAAAACTTGATAAAAACATCATACATTAGTATGTGTCATGAAAACATGATAAAAACATCATACATAAGTATGTGTCATGAAAACATGATAAAAACATCATACATTAGTTCGTGTCATGAAAACATGATAAAAACATCATACATTAGAATGTGTCATGAAAGCATGATAAAAACATAATACATCAGTATGTGTCATGAAAGCATTATAAAAACATAATACATCAGTATGTGTCATGAAAACATGATAAAAACATCATACATTAGTATGTGTCATGAAAACATTATAAAATATTATACATTAGTATTTGTCATGAAAACATGATAAAAACATCATACATTAGTATGTGTCATGAAAACATGATAAAAACATCATACATTAGAATGTGTCATGAAAACATTAAAACCATCATACATTAGTATGTGTCATGAAAACATGAAAAAACATCATACATCAGTGTGTCATGAAAACATGATAAAACATCATACATTAGAATGTGTCATGAAAACATGATGAAAAATCATACAATAGTATGTGTCATGAAAACATGATAAAAACACCATACATTATTATGTGTCATGAAAACATGATAAAAACATCATATATTAATATGGTTCATGAAAACATGATAAAACATTGTACATTAGTATGTGTCATGAAAACATGATAAAAACATCATACATTAGACTTTGTCATGAAAACATGATAAAAACATCATACATTAGTATGTGTCATGAAAACATGATAAAAACATCATACATTAGAATGTGTCATGAAAACATGATAAAAACATCATACATTAGACTTTGTCATGAAAACATGATAAAAACATCATACATTAGTATGTGTCATGAAAACATAATAAAAACATCATACATTAGTATGTGTCATGAAAACATGAAAAAACATCATACATTAGTATGTGTCATGAAAACATGATAAAAACATCATACATTAGTATGTGTCATGAAAACATGATAAAACATCATACATTAGTATGTGTCATGAAAACATGATAAAAACATCATACATTAGTAGGTGTCATGAAAACATGATAAAAACATAATACATTAGAATGTGTCATGAAAACATGAAAAAACATCATACATTAGTATGTGTCATGAAAACATGATAAAACATCATACATTAGTATGTGTCATGAAAACATGAAAAAACATCATATATTAGTATGTGTCATGAAAACATGATAAAACATTTTACATTAGTATGTGTCATGAAAACATGATAAAAACATCATACATTAGTAGGTGTCATGAAAACATGATAAAAACATAATACATTAGAATGTGTCATGAAAACATGAAAAAACATCATACATTAGTATGTGTCATGAAAACATGATAAAACATCATACATTAGTATGTGTCATGAAAACATGAAAAAACATCATATATTAGTATGTGTCATGAAAACATGATAAAACATCGTACATTAGTATGTGTCATGAAAACATGATAAAAACATCATACATTAGTATGTGTCATGAAAACATGATAAAAATATAATACATTTGAATGTGTCATGAAAACATGAAAAAACATCATACATTAGTATGTGTCATGAAAACATGATAAAAACATCATACATTAGTATGTGTCATGAAAACATGATAAAACATCATACATTAGTATGTGTCATGAAATCATGATAAAAACATCATACATTAGTATGTGTCTTGAAAACATGATAAAAACATCATACATTAGAATGTGTCATGAAAACATGAAAACCATCATACATTAGTATGTGTCATGAAAACATGATAAAAACATCATACATTAGTATGTGTCATGAAAACATGATAAAAACATAATACATTAGTATGTGTCTTGAAAACATGATAAAAACATCATACCTTAGTAGGTGTCATGAAAACATGATAAAACACCATACATTAGTATTTGTCATGAAAACATGATAAAAACATCATACGTTAGTATGCGTCATGAAATCATGAAAAAACATCATACATTAGAATGTGTCATGAAAACATGAAAACCATCATACATTAGTATGTGTCATGAAAACATGAAAAAACATCATACATCAGTGTGTGTCATGAAAACATGATAAAACATCATACATTAGAATGTGTCATGAAAACATGATAAAACATCATACATTAGTATGTGTCATGAAAACATGATAAAAACATCATACATTAGTATGTGTCATGAAAACATGATAAAAACATAATACATTAGAATGTGTCATGAAAACATGAAAAACATCATACATTAGTATGTGTCATGAAAACATGATTAAACATCATACATTAGTATGTGTCATGAAAACATGATAAAAACATCATACATTAGTATGTGTCATGAAAACATGATAAAAACATCATACATTAGTATGTGTCATGAAAACATGATAAAAACATAATACATTAGAATGTGTCATGAAAACATGAAAAAACATCATATATTAGTATGTGTCATGAAAACATGATAAAAACATCATACATTAGTATGTGTCATGAAAACATGATAAAAACATCATACATTAGTATGTGTCATGAAAACATGATAAAAACATCATACATTAGAATGTGTCATGAAAGCATGATAAAAACATAATACATCAGTATGTGTCATGAAAACATGATAAAAACATCATACATTAGTATGTGTCATGAAAACATGATAAAACATCATACATTAGTATGTGTCATGAAATCATGATAAAAACATCATACATTAGTATGTGTCTTGAAAACATGATAAAAACATCATACATTAGAATGTGTCATGAAAACATGAAAACCATCATACATTAGTATGTGTCATGAAAACATGATAAAAACATAATGCATTAGAATGTGTCATGAAAACATGAAAAAACATCATACATTAGTATGTGTCATGAAAACATGATAAAAACATCATACATTAGTATGTGTCATGAAAACATGATAAAAACACCATACATTAGATGTGTCATGAAAACATGATAAAAACATAATACATTAGAATGTGTCATGAAAACATGAAAAAACATCATATATTAGTATGTGTCATGAAAACATGATAAAACATCGTACATTAGTATGTGTCATGAAAACATGATAAAAACATCATACATTAGACTTTGTCATGAAAACATGATAAAAACATCATACATTAGTATGTGTCATGAAAACATAATAAAAACATCATACATTAGAATGTGTCATGAAAACATGATAAAAACATCATACATTAGTATGTGTCATGAAAACATGATAAAACATCATACATTAGTATGTGTCATGAAAAAATAATAAAAACATCATACATTAGTATGTGTCATGAAAACATGATAAAACATCATACATTAGTATGTGTCATGAAAACATGATAAAAACATCATACATTAGTAGGTGTCATGAAAACATGATAAAAACATAATACATTAGAATGTGTCATGAAAACATGAAAAAACATCATACATTAGTATGTGTCATGAAAACATGATAAAACATCATACATTAGTATGTGTCATGAAAACATGA
Organism: Nothobranchius furzeri; assembly: GCF_043380555.1. Lineage (NCBI taxonomy): Eukaryota > Metazoa > Chordata > Actinopteri > Cyprinodontiformes > Nothobranchiidae > Nothobranchius > Nothobranchius furzeri. The sequence goes on along the minus strand of NC_091756.1, from coordinate 61,597,662 downwards.
AAAAACATCATATATTAGTATGTGTCATGAAAACATGATAAAACATCGTACATTAGTATGTGTCATGAAAACATGATAAAAACATCATACATTAGTAGGTGTCATGAAAACATGATAAAAACATAATACATTTGAATGTGTCATGAAAACATGAAAAAACATTACATTAGTATGTGTCATGAAAACATGATAAAAACATCATACATTAGTATGTCATGAAAACATGATAAAAACATCATACATTAGCATGTGTCATGAAAGTATGATAAAAACATCATACATTAGTACGTGTCATGAAAACATGATAAAACATCATACATTAGTATCTGTCATGAAAACATGATAAAAACATAATACATTAGAATGTGTCATGAAAACATGAAAAAACATCATACATTAGTATGTGTCATGAAAACATGATAAAACATTGTACATTAGTATGTGTCATGAAAACATGATAAAAACATCATACATTAGACTTTGTCATGAAAACATGATAAAAACATCATGCATTAGCATGTGTCATGAAAACATGATAAAAACATCATACATTAGAATGTGTCATGAAAACATGATAAAAACATCATACATTAGACTTTGTCATGAAAACATGATAAAACATCATACATCAGTATGTGTCATGAAAACATGATAAAAACATCATACATTAGTAGGTGTCATGAAAACATGATAAAACATCGTACATTAGTATACGTCATGAAAACATGATAAAAACATCATACATTAGTATGTGTCATGAAAACATGATAAAAATATAATACATTTGAATGTGTCATGAAAACATGAAAAAACATCATACATTAGTATGTGTCATGAAAACATGATAAAAACATCATACATTAGTATGTGTCATGAAAACATGATAAAACATCATACATTAGTATGTGTCATGAAATCATGATAAAAACATCATACATTAGTATGTGTCTTGAAAACATGATAAAAACATCATACATTAGAATGTGTCATGAAAACATGAAAACCATCATACATTAGTATGTGTCATGAAAACATGATAAAAACATCATACATTAGTATGTGTCATGAAAACATGATAAAAACATAATATATTAGTATGTGTCTTGAAAACATGATAAAAACATCATACCTTAGTAGGTGTCATGAAAACATGATAAAACACCATACATTAGTATTTGTCATGAAAACATGATAAAAACATCATACGTTAGTATGCGTCATGAAATCATGAAAAAACATCATACATTAGAATGTGTCATGAAAACATGAAAACCATCATACATTAGTATGTGTCATGAAAACATGAAAAAACATCATACATCAGTGTGTGTCATGAAAACATGATAAAACATCATACATTAGAATGTGTCATGAAAACATGATAAAACATCATACATTAGTATGTGTCATGAAAACATGATAAAAACATCATACATTAGTATGTGTCATGAAAACATGATAAAAACATAATACATTAGAATGTGTCATGAAAACATGAAAAACATCATACATTAGTATGTGTCATGAAAACATGATTAAACATCATACATTAGTATGTGTCATGAAAACATGATAAAAACATCATACATTAGTATGTGTCATGAAAACATGATAAAAACATCATACATTAGTATGTGTCATGAAAACATGATAAAAACATAATACATTAGAATGTGTCATGAAAACATGAAAAAACATCATATATTAGTATGTGTCATGAAAACATGATAAAAACATCATACATTAGTATGTGTCATGAAAACATGATAAAAACATCATACATTAGTATGTGTCATGAAAACATGATAAAAACATCATACATTAGAATGTGTCATGAAAGCATGATAAAAACATAATACATCAGTATGTGTCATGAAAACATGATAAAAACATCATACATTAGTATGTGTCATGAAAACATGATAAAACATCATACATTAGTATGTGTCATGAAATCATGATAAAAACATCATACATTAGTATGTGTCTTGAAAACATGATAAAAACATCATACATTAGAATGTGTCATGAAAACATGAAAACCATCATACATTAGTATGTGTCATGAAAACATGATAAAAACATAATGCATTAGAATGTGTCATGAAAACATGAAAAAACATCATACATTAGTATGTGTCATGAAAACATGATAAAAACATCATACATTAGTATGTGTCATGAAAACATGATAAAAACACCATACATTAGATGTGTCATGAAAACATGATAAAAACATAATACATTAGAATGTGTCATGAAAACATGAAAAAACATCATATATTAGTATGTGTCATGAAAACATGATAAAACATCGTACATTAGTATGTGTCATGAAAACATGATAAAAACATCATACATTAGACTTTGTCATGAAAACATGATAAAAACATCATACATTAGTATGTGTCATGAAAACATAATAAAAACATCATACATTAGAATGTGTCATGAAAACATGATAAAAACATCATACATTAGTATGTGTCATGAAAACATGATAAAACATCATACATTAGTATGTGTCATGAAAAAATAATAAAAACATCATACATTAGTATGTGTCATGAAAACATGATAAAACATCATACATTAGTATGTGTCATGAAAACATGATAAAAACATCATACATTAGTAGGTGTCATGAAAACATGATAAAAACATAATACATTAGAATGTGTCATGAAAACATGATAAAAACATCATACATTAGTATGTGTCATGAAAACATGATAAAACATCATACATTAGTATGTGTCATGAAATCATGATAAAAACATCATACATTAGTATGTGTCTTGAAAACATGATAAAAACATCATACATTAGAATGTGTCATGAAAACATGAAAACCATCATACATTAGTATGTGTCATGAAAACATGATAAAAACATCATACATTAGTATGTGTCATGAAAACATGATAAAAACATAATACATTAGTATGTGTCTTGAAAACATGATAAAAACATCATACCTTAGTAGGTGTCATGAAAACATGATAAAACACCATACATTAGTATTTGTCATGAAAACATGATAAAAACATCATACGTTAGTATGCGTCATGAAATCATGAAAAAACATCATACATTAGAATGTGTCATGAAAACATGAAAACCATCATACATTAGTATGTGTCATGAAAACATGAAAAAACATCATACATCAGTGTGTGTCATGAAAACATGATAAAACATCATACATTAGAATGTGTCATGAAAACATGATAAAACATCATACATTAGTATGTGTCATGAAAACATGATAAAAACATCATACATTAGTATGTGTCATGAAAACATGATAAAAACATAATACATTAGAATGTGTCATGAAAACATGAAAAACATCATACATTAGTATGTGTCATGAAAACATGATTAAACATCATACATTAGTATGTGTCATGAAAACATGATAAAAACATCATACATTAGTATGTGTCATGAAAACATGATAAAAACATCATACATTAGTATGTGTCATGAAAACATGATAAAAACATAATACATTAGAATGTGTCATGAAAACATGAAAAAACATCATATATTAGTATGTGTCATGAAAACATGATAAAAACATCATACATTAGTATGTGTCATGAAAACATGATAAAAACATCATACATTAGTATGTGTCATGAAAACATGATAAAAACATCATACATTAGAATGTGTCATGAAAGCATGATAAAAACATAATACATCAGTATGTGTCATGAAAACATGATAAAAACATCATACATTAGTATGTGTCATGAAAACATGATAAAACATCATACATTAGTATGTGTCATGAAATCATGATAAAAACATCATACATTAGTATGTGTCTTGAAAACATGATAAAAACATCATACATTAGAATGTGTCATGAAAACATGAAAACCATCATACATTAGTATGTGTCATGAAAACATGATAAAAACATAATGCATTAGAATGTGTCATGAAAACATGAAAAACCATCAAACATTAGTATGTGTCATGAAAACATGATAAAAACATCATACATTAGTATGTGTCATGAAAACATGATAAAAACACCATACATTAGATGTGTCATGAAAACATGATAAAAACATAATACATTAGAATGTGTCATGAAAACATGAAAAAACATCATATATTAGTATGTGTCATGAAAACATGATAAAACATCGTACATTAGTATGTGTCATGAAAACATGATAAAAACATCATACATTAGACTTTGTCATGAAAACATGATAAAAACATCATACATTAGTATGTGTCATGAAAACATAATAAAAACATCATACATTAGAATGTGTCATGAAAACATGATAAAAACATCATACATTAGTATGTGTCATGAAAACATGATAAAACATCATACATTAGTATGTGTCATGAAAAAATAATAAAAACATCATACATTAGTATGTGTCATGAAAACATGATAAAACATCATACATTAGTATGTGTCATGAAAACATGATAAAAACATCATACATTAGTAGGTGTCATGAAAACATGATAAAAACATAATACATTAGAATGTGTCATGAAAACATGAAAAAACATCATACATTAGTATGTGTCATGAAAACATGATAAAACATCATACATTAGTATGTGTCATGAAAACATGAAAAAACATCATATATTAGTATGTGTCATGAAAACATGATAAAACATCGTACATTAGTATGTGTCATGAAAACATGATAAAAACATCATACATTAGTAGGTGTCATGAAAACATGATAAAAACATAATACATTTGAATGTGTCATGAAAACATGAAAAAACATATTACATTAGTATGTGTCATGAAAACATGATAAAAACATCATACATTAGTATGTCATGAAAACATGATAAAAACATCATACATTAGCATGTGTCATGAAAGTATGATAAAAACATCATACATTAGTACGTGTCATGAAAACATGATAAAACATCATACATTAGTATCTGTCATGAAAACATGATAAAAACATAATACATTAGAATGTGTCATGAAAACATGAAAAAACATCATACATTAGTATGTGTCATGAAAACATGATAAAACATTGTACATTAGTATGTGTCATGAAAACATGATAAAAACATCATACATTAGACTTTGTCATGAAAACATGATAAAAACATCATGCATTAGCATGTGTCATGAAAACATGATAAAAACATCATACATTAGAATGTGTCATGAAAACATGATAAAAACATCATACATTAGACTTTGTCATGAAAACATGATAAAACATCATACATTAGTATGTGTCATGAAAACATGATAAAAACATCATACATTAGTAGGTGTCATGAAAACATGATGAAACCATAATACATTAGAATGTGTCATGAAAACATGAAAAAACATCATACATTAGTATGTGTCATGAAAACTTGATAAAAACATCATACATTAGTATGTGTCATGAAAACATGATAAAAACATCATACATAAGTATGTGTCATGAAAACATGATAAAAACATCATACATTAGTTCGTGTCATGAAAACATGATAAAAACATCATACATTAGAATGTGTCATGAAAGCATGATAAAAACATAATACATCAGTATGTGTCATGAAAGCATTATAAAAACATAATACATCAGTATGTGTCATGAAAACATGATAAAAACATCATACATTAGTATGTGTCATGAAAACATTATAAAATATTATACATTAGTATTTGTCATGAAAACATGATAAAAACATCATACATTAGTATGTGTCATGAAAACATGATAAAAACATCATACATTAGAATGTGTCATGAAAACATTAAAACCATCATACATTAGTATGTGTCATGAAAACATGAAAAAACATCATACATCAGTGTGTCATGAAAACATGATAAAACATCATACATTAGAATGTGTCATGAAAACATGATGAAAAATCATACAATAGTATGTGTCATGAAAACATGATAAAAACACCATACATTATTATGTGTCATGAAAACATGATAAAAACATCATATATTAATATGGTTCATGAAAACATGATAAAACATTGTACATTAGTATGTGTCATGAAAACATGATAAAAACATCATACATTAGACTTTGTCATGAAAACATGATAAAAACATCATACATTAGTATGTGTCATGAAAACATGATAAAAACATCATACATTAGAATGTGTCATGAAAACATGATAAAAACATCATACATTAGACTTTGTCATGAAAACATGATAAAAACATCATACATTAGTATGTGTCATGAAAACATAATAAAAACATCATACATTAGTATGTGTCATGAAAACATGAAAAAACATCATACATTAGTATGTGTCATGAAAACATGATAAAAACATCATACATTAGTATGTGTCATGAAAACATGATAAAACATCATACATTAGTATGTGTCATGAAAACATGATAAAAACATCATACATTAGTAGGTGTCATGAAAACATGATAAAAACATAATACATTAGAATGTGTCATGAAAACATGAAAAAACATCATACATTAGTATGTGTCATGAAAACATGATAAAACATCATACATTAGTATGTGTCATGAAAACATGAAAAAACATCATATATTAGTATGTGTCATGAAAACATGATAAAACATCGTACATTAGAATGTGTCAAGAAAACATGATAAAAACATCATACATTAGTATGTGTCATGAAAACATGATAAAACATTTTACATTAGTATGTGTCATGAAAACATGATAAAAACATCATACATTAGTAGGTGTCATGAAAACATGATAAAAACATAATACATTAGAATGTGTCATGAAAACATGAAAAAACATCATACATTAGTATGTGTCATGAAAACATGATAAAACATCATACATTAGTATGTGTCATGAAAACATGAAAAAACATCATATATTAGTATGTGTCATGAAAACATGATAAAACATCGTACATTAGTATGTGTCATGAAAACATGATAAAAACATCATACATTAGTATGTGTCATGAAAACATGATAAAAATATAATACATTTGAATGTGTCATGAAAACATGAAAAAACATCATACATTAGTATGTGTCATGAAAACATGATAAAAACATCATACATTAGTATGTCATGAAAACATGATAAAAACATCATACATTAGTATGTGTCATGAAAGCATGATAAAAACATCATACATTATTACGTGTCATGAAAACATGATAAAACATCATACATTAGTATCTGTCATGAAAACATGATAAAAACATGATACATTAGAATGTGTTATTAAAACATGAAAAAACATCATTTATTAGTATGTGTCATGAAAACATGATGAAACATTGTACATTAGTATGTGTCATGAAAACATGATAAAAACATCATACATTAGACTTTGTCATGAAAACATGATAAAAACATCATGCATTAGTATGTGTCATGAAAACATGATAAAAACATCATACATTAGAATGTGTCATGAAAACATGAAAAAAACATCATACATTAGACTTTGTCATGAAAACATGATAAAAACATCATACATTAGTATGTGTCATGAAAACATAATAAAAACATCATACATTAGTATGTGTCATGAAAACATGATAAAACATCATACATTAGTATGTGTCATGAAAACATGATAAAAACATCATACATTAGTAGGTGTCATGAAAACATGATGAAACCATAATACATTAGAATGTGTCATGAAAACATGAAAAAACATCATACATTAGTATGTGTCATGAAAACATGATAAAAACATCATACATTAGTATGTGTCATGAAAACATGATAAAAACATCATACATTAGTATGTGTCATGAAAACATGATAAAAACATCATACATTAGAATGTGTCATGAAAGCATGATAAAAACATAATACATCAGTATGTGTCATGAAAGCATGATAAAAACATAATACATCAGTATGTGTCATGAAAACATGATAAAAACATCATACATTAGTATGTGTCATGAAAACATGATAAAACATTATACATTAGTATTTGTCATGAAAACATGATAAAAACATCATACATTAGTATGTGTCATGAAAATATGATAAAAACATCATACATTAGAATGTGTCATGAAAACATTAAAACCATCATACATTAGTATGTGTCATGAAAACATGATAAAACATTATACATTAGAATGTGTCATGAAAACATGATAAAAAATCATACAATAGTATGTGTCATGAAAACATGATAAAAACACCATACATTATTATGTGTCATGAAAACATGATAAAAACATAATACATTAGAATGTGTCATGAAAACATGAAAAAACATCATATATTAATATGTGTCATGAAAACATGATAAAACATTGTACATTAGTATGTGTCATGAAAACATGATAAAAACATCATACATTAGACTTTGTCATGAAAACATGATAAAAACATCATACATTAGTATGTGTCATGAAAACATGATAAAAACATCATACATTAGAATGTGTCATGAAAACATGATAAAAACATCATACATTAGACTTTGTCATGAAAACATGATAAAAACATCATACATTAGTATGTGTCATGAAAACATAATAAAAACATCATACATTAGTATGTGTCATGAAAACATGAAAAAACATCATACATTAGTATGTGTCATGAAAACATGATAAAAACATCATACATTAGTATGTGTCATGAAAACAAAATAAAAACATCATACATTAGTATGTGTCATGAAAACATGATAAAAACATCATACATTAGTATGTGTCATTAAAACATGATAAAAACATCATACATTAGTACGTGTCATGAAAACATGATAAAACATCATACATTAGTATCTGTCATGAAAACATGATAAAAACATCATACATTAGAATGTGTCATGAAAGCATGATAAAAACATCATACATTAGTATGTGTCATGAAAACATGATGAAACATTATACATTAGTATTTGTCATGAAAAAATGATAAAAACATCATACATTAGTATGTGTCATGAAAACATGATAAAAACATCATACATTAGAATGTGTCATTAAAACATGAAAACCATCATACATTAGTATGTGTCATGAAAACATGAAAAAACATCATACATCAGTGTGTCATGAAAACATGATAAAACATCATACATTAGAATGTGTCATGAAAACATGATAAAAAACATCATACATTAGTATGTGTCATGAAAACATGATAAAAACATAATACATTAGAATGTGTCATGAAAACATGAAAAAACATCATATATTAGTATGTGTCATGAAAACATGATAAAACATTGTACATTAGTATGTGTCATGAAAACATGATAAAAACATCATACATTAGACTTTGTCATGAAAACATAATAAAAACATCATACATTAGTATGTGTCATGAAAACATGAAAAAACATCATACATCAGTGTGTCATGAAAACATGATAAAACATCATACATTAGAATGTGTCATGAAAACATGATAAAAAATCATACAATAGTATGTGTCATGAAAACATGATAAAAACACCATACATTATTATGTGTCATGAAAACATGATAAAAACATAATACATTAGAATGTGTCATGAAAACATGAAAAAACATCATATATTAATATGTGTCATGAAAACATGATAAAACATTGTACATTAGTATGTGTCATGAAAACATGATAAAAACATCATACATTAGACTTTGTCATGAAAACATGATAAAAACATCATACATTAGACTTTGTCATGAAAACATGATAAAAACATCATACATTAGTATGTGTCATGAAAACATAATAAAAACATCATACATCAGTGTGTCATGAAAACATGATAAAAACATCATACATTAGAATGTGTCATGAAAACATGATAAAAACATCATACATTAGTACGTGTCATGAAAACATGATAAAACATCACACATTAGTATGTGTCATGAAAACATGATAAAAACATCATACATTAGTATGTGTCATGAAAACATGATAAAAACATCATACATTAGTACGTGTCATGAAAACATGATAAAACATCATACATTAGTATCTGTCATGAAAACATGATAAAAACATCATACATTAGAATGTGTCATGAAAGCATGATAAAAACATAATACATCAGTATGTGTCATGAAAACATGATCAAAACATCATACATTAGTATGTGTCATGAAAACATGATGAAACATTATACATTAGTATTTGTCATGAAAACATGATAAAAACATCATACATTAGTATGTGTCATGAAAACATGATAAAAACATCATACATTAGAATGTGTCATGAAAACATGAAAACCATCATACATTAGTATGTATCATGAAAACATGAAAAAACATCATACATCAGTGTGTCATGAAAACATGATAAAACATCATACATTAGAATGTGTCATGAAAACATGATAAAAACATCATACATTAGTATGTGTCATGAAAACATGATAAAAACATAATACATTAGAATGTGTCATGAAAACATGAAAAAACATCATATATTAGTATGTGTCATGAAAACATGATAAAACATTGTACATTAGTATGTGTCATGAAAACATGATAAAAACATCATACATTAGACTTTGTCATGAAAACATAATAAAAACATCATACATTAGTATGTGTTATGAAAACATGATAAAAACATCATACATTAGAATAAGTCATGAAAACATGATAAAAACATCATACATTAGACTTTGTCATGAAAACATGATAAAAACATCATACATTAGTATGTGTCATGAAAACATAATAAAAACATCATACATCAGTGTGTCATGAAAACATGATAAAAACATCATACATTAGTATGTGTCATGAAAACATGATAAAAACATCATACATTAGTATGTGTCATGAAAACATGATAAAAACATCATACATTAGTACGTGTCATGAAAACATGATAAAACATCATACATTAGTATGTGTCATGAAAACATGATAAAAACATCATACATTAGAATGTGTCATGAAAGCATGATAAAAACATAATACATCAGTATGTGTCATGAAAACATGATAAAAACATCATACATTAGTATGTGTCATGAAAACATGATAAAAACATCATGCATTAGAATGTGTCATGAAAGCATGATAAAAACATAATACATCAGTATGTGTCATGAAAGCATGATAAAAACATAATACATCAGTATGTGTCATGAAAACATGATAAAAACATCATACATTAGTATGTGTCATGAAAACATGATAAAAACACCATACATTATTATGTGTCATGAAAACATGATAAAAACATCATACATTAGAATGTGTCATGAAAACATGATAAAAAATCATACAATAGTATGTGTCATGAAAACATGATAAAAACACCATACATTATTATGTGTCATGAAAACATGATAAAAACATAATACATTAGAATGTGTCATGAAAACATGAAAAAACATCATATATTAATATGTGTCATGAAAACATGATAAAACATTGTACATTAGTATGTGTCATGAAAACATGATAAAAACATCATACATTAGACTTTGTCATGAAAACATGATAAAAACATCATACATTAGACTTTGTCATGAAAACATGATAAAAACATCATACATTAGTATGTGTCATGAAAACATAATAAAAACATCATACATCAGTGTGTCATGAAAACATGATAAAAACATCATACATTAGAATGTGTCATGAAAACATGATAAAAACATCATACATTAGTACGTGTCATGAAAACATGATAAAACATCACACATTAGTATGTGTCATGAAAACATGATAAAAACATCATACATTAGTATGTGTCATGAAAACATGATAAAAACATCATACATTAGTACGTGTCATGAAAACATGATAAAACATCATACATTAGTATCTGTCATGAAAACATGATAAAAACATCATACATTAGAATGTGTCATGAAAGCATGATAAAAACATAATACATCAGTATGTGTCATGAAAACATGATCAAAACATCATACATTAGTATGTGTCATGAAAACATGATGAAACATTATACATTAGTATTTGTCATGAAAACATGATAAAAACATCATACATTAGTATGTGTCATGAAAACATGATAAAAACATCATACATTAGAATGTGTCATGAAAACATGAAAACCATCATACATTAGTATGTATCATGAAAACATGAAAAAACATCATACATCAGTGTGTCATGAAAACATGATAAAACATCATACATTAGAATGTGTCATGAAAACATGATAAAAACATCATACATTAGTATGTGTCATGAAAACATGATAAAAACATAATACATTAGAATGTGTCATGAAAACATGAAAAAACATCATATATTAGTATGTGTCATGAAAACATGATAAAACATTGTACATTAGTATGTGTCATGAAAACATGATAAAAACATCATACATTAGACTTTGTCATGAAAACATAATAAAAACATCATACATTAGTATGTGTTATGAAAACATGATAAAAACATCATACATTAGAATAAGTCATGAAAACATGATAAAAACATCATACATTAGACTTTGTCATGAAAACATGATAAAAACATCATACATTAGTATGTGTCATGAAAACATAATAAAAACATCATACATCAGTGTGTCATGAAAACATGATAAAAACATCATACATTAGTATGTGTCATGAAAACATGATAAAAACATCATACATTAGTATGTGTCATGAAAACATGATAAAAACATCATACATTAGTACGTGTCATGAAAACATGATAAAACATCATACATTAGTATGTGTCATGAAAACATGATAAAAACATCATACATTAGAATGTGTCATGAAAGCATGATAAAAACATAATACATCAGTATGTGTCATGAAAACATGATAAAAACATCATACATTAGTATGTGTCATGAAAACATGATAAAAACATCATGCATTAGAATGTGTCATGAAAGCATGATAAAAACATAATACATCAGTATGTGTCATGAAAGCATGATAAAAACATAATACATCAGTATGTGTCATGAAAACATGATAAAAACATCATACATTAGTATGTGTCATGAAAACATGATAAAACATCATACATTAGTATGTGTCATGAAAACATGGTAAAAACATCATACATTAGAATGTGTCATGAAAACATGATAAAAACATCATACATTAGAATGTGTCATGAAAACATGATAAAAACATCATACATTAGTATGTGTCATGAAAACATGATAAAAACATCATACATTATTATGTGTCATGAAAACATGATAAAAACATAATACATTAGAATGTGTCATGAAAACATGAAAAAACATCATACATTAGTATGTGTCATGAAAACATGATAAAAACATCATACATTAGTATGTGTCATGAAAACATGATAAAAACATCATAACTTAGTATGTGTCATGAAAACATGATAAAAACATAATACATTAGAATGTGTCATGAAAACATGAAAAAACATCATATATTAGTATGTGTCATGAAAACATGATAAAACATCGTACATTAGTATGTGTCATGAAAACATGATAAAAACATCATACATTAGACTTTGTCATGAAAACATGAAAAAACATCATACATTAGTATGTGTCATGAAAACATAATAAAAACATCATACATTAGTATGTGTCATGAAAACATAATAAAACATCATACATTAGTATGTGTCATGAAAACATTATAAAAACATCATACATTAGTAGGTGTCATGAAAACATGATAAAACCATAATACATTAGAATGTGTCATGAAAACATGAAAATACATCATATATTAGTATGTGTCATGAAAACATGATAAAACATCGTACATTAGTATGTGTCATGAAAACATGATAAAAACATCATACATTAGACTTTGTCATGAAAACATGATAAAAACATCATACATTAGTATGTGTCATGAAAACATAATAAAAACATAATACATTAGTATATGTCAAGAAAACATAATAAAACATCATACATTAGTATGTGTCATGAAAACATGATAAAAACATCATACATTTGTAGGTGTCATGAAAACATGATAAAAACATCATACATTAGTACGTGTCATGAAAACATGATAAAACATCATACATTAGTATCTGTCATGAAAACATGATAAAAACATCATACATTAGAATGTGTCATGAAAGCATGATAAAAACATCATACATTAGTATGTGTCATGAAAACATGATGAAACATTATACATTAGTATTTGTCATGAAAAAATGATAAAAACATCATACATTAGTATGTGTCATGAAAACATGATAAAAACATCATACATTAGAATGTGTCATGAAAAGATGAAAACCATCATACATTAGTATGTGTCATGAAAACATGAAAAAACATCATACATCAGTGTGTCATGAAAACATGATAAAACATCATACATTAGAATGTGTCATGAAAACATGATAAAAACATCATACATTAGTATGTGTCATGAAAACATGATAAAAACATAATACATTAGAATGTGTCATGAAAACATGAAAAAACATCATATATTAGTATGTGTCATGAAAACATGATAAAACATTGTACATTAGTATGTGTCATGAAAACATGATAAAAACATCATACATTAGTATGTGTCATGAAAACATGATAAAAACATAATACATTAGAATGTGTCATGAAAACATGAAAAAACATAATACATCAGTATGTGTCATGAAAACATGATAAAAACATCATACATTAGTATGTGTCATGAAAACATGATAAAAACATCATGCATTAGAATGTGTCATGAAAGCATGATAAAAACATAATACATCAGTATGTGTCATGAAAGCATGATAAAAACATAATACATCAGTATGTGTCATGAAAACATGATAAAAACATCATACATTAGTATGTGTCATGAAAACATGATAAAGCATCATACATTAGTATGTGTCATGAAAACATGGTAAAAACATCATACATTAGAATGTGTCATGAAAACATGATAAAAACATCATACATTAGAATGTGTCATGAAAACATGATAAAAACATCATACATTAGTATGTGTCATGAAAACATGATAAAAACATCATACATTATTATGTGTCATGAAAACATGATAAAAACATAATACATTAGAATGTGTCATGAAAACATGAAAAAACATCATACATTAGTATGTGTCATGAAAACATGATAAAAACATCATACATTAGTATGTGTCATGAAAACATGATAAAAACATCATAACTTAGTATGTGTCATGAAAACATGATAAAAACATAATACATTAGAATGTGTCATGAAAACATGAAAAAACATCATATATTAGTATGTGTCATGAAAACATGATAAAACATCGTACATTAGTATGTGTCATGAAAACATGATAAAAACATCATACATTAGACTTTGTCATGAAAACATGATAAAAACATCATACATTAGTATGTGTCATGAAAACATAATAAAAACATTATACATTAGTATGTGTCATGAAAACATGATAAAACATCATACATTAGTATGTGTCATGAAAACATTATAAAAACATCATACATTAGTAGGTGTCATGAAAACATGATAAAACCATAATACATTAGAATGTGTCATGAAAACATGAAAAAACATCATATATTAGTATGTGTCATGAAAACATGATAAAACATCGTACATTAGTATGTGTCATGAAAACATGATAAAAACATCATACATTAGACTTTGTCATGAAAACATGATAAAAACATCATACATTAGTATGTGTCATGAAAACATAATAAAAACATAATACATTAGTATATGTCAAGAAAACATAATAAAACATCATACATTAGTATGTGTCATGAAAACATGATAAAAACATCATACATTTGTAGGTGTCATGAAAACATGATAAAAACATCATACATTAGTACGTGTCATGAAAACATGATAAAACATCATACATTAGTATCTGTCATGAAAACATGATAAAAACATCATACATTAGAATGTGTCATTAAAGCATGATAAAAACATCATACATTAGTATGTGTCATGAAAACATGATGAAACATTATACATTAGTATTTGTCATGAAAAAATGATAAAAACATCATACATTAGTATGTGTCATGAAAACATGATAAAAACATCATACATTAGAATGTGTCATGAAAACATGAAAACCATCATACATTAGTATGTGTCATGAAAACATGAAAAAACATCATACATCAGTGTGTCATGAAAACATGATAAAATATCATACATTAGAATGTGTCATGAAAACATGATAAAAACATCATACATTAGTATGTGTCATGAAAACATGATAAAAACATAATACATTAGAATGTGTCATGAAAACATGAAAAAACATCATATATTAGTATGTGTCATGAAAACATGATAAAACATTGTACATTAGTATGTGTCATGAAAACATGATAAAAACATCATACATTAGACTTTGTCATGAAAACATAATAAAAACATCATACATTAGTATGTGTCATGAAAACATGAAAAAACATCATACATCAGTGTGTCATGAAAACATGATAAAACATCATACATTAGAATGTGTCATGAAAACATGATAAAAAATCATACAATAGTATGTGTCATGAAAACATGATAAAAACACCATACATTATTATGTGTCATGAAAACATGATAAAAACATAATACATTAGAATGTGTCATGAAAACATGAAAAAACATCATATATTAATATGTGTCATGAAAACATGATAAAAACATCATACTTTAGACTTTGTCATGAAAACATGATAAAAACATCATACATTAGTATGTGTCATGAAAACATGATAAAAACATCATACATTAGAATGTGTCATGAAAACATTATAAAAACATCATACATTAGACTTTGTCATGAAAACATGATAAAAACATCATACATTAGTATGTGTCATGAAAACATAATAAAAACATCATACATTAGTATGTGTCATGAAAACATGAAAAAACATCATACATTAGTATGTGTCATGAAAACATGATAAAAACATCATACATTAGTATGTGTCATGAAAACATGATAAAAACATCATACATTAGTATGTGTCATGAAAACATGATAAAAACATCATTCATTAGTATGTGTCATGAAAACATGATAAAAACATCATACATTAGTACGTGTCATGAAAACATGATAAAACATCATACATTAGTATCTGTCATGAAAACATGATAAAAACATCATACATTAGAATGTGTCATGAAAGCATGATAAAAACATAATACATCAGTATGTGTCATGAAAACATGATAAAAACATCATACATTAGTATGTGTCATGAAAACATGATAAAAACATCATGCATTAGAATGTGTCATGAAAGCATGATAAAAACATAATACATCAGTATGTGTCATGAAAGCATGATAAAAACATAATACATCAGTATGTGTCATGAAAACATGATAAAAACATACATTAGTATGTGTCATGAAAACATGATAAAACATCATACATTAGTATGTGTCATGAAAACATGGAAAAAACATCATACATTAGAATGTGTCATGAAAACATGATAAAAACATCATACATTAGAATGTGTCATGAAAACATGATAAAAACATCATACATTAGTATGTGTCATGAAAACATGATAAAAACATCATACATTATTATGTGTCATGAAAACATGATAAAAACATAATACATTAGAATGTGTCATGAAAACATGAAAAAACATCATACATTAGTATGTGTCATGTAAACATGATAAAAACATCATACATTAGTATGTGTCATGAAAACATGATAAAAACATCATAACTTAGTATGTGTCATGAAAAAATGATAAAAACATAATACATTAGAATGTGTCATGAAAACATGAAAAAACATCATATATTAGTATGTGTCATGAAAACATGATAAAACATCGTACATTAGTATGTGTCATGAAAACATGATAAAAACATCATACATTAGACTTTGTCATGAAAACATGATAAAAACATCATACATTAGTATGTGTCATGAAAACATGATAAAAACATCATACATTAGAATGTGTCATGAAAACATGATAAAAACATCATACATTAGTACGTGTCATGAAAACATGATAAAACATCATACATTAGTATGTGTCATGAAAACATGATAAAAACATCATACATTAGTATGTGTCATGAAAACATGATAAAAACATCATACATTAGTACGTGTCATGAAAACATGATAAAACATCATACATTAGTGTCTGTCATGAAAACATGATAAAAACATCATACATTAGAATGTGTCATGAAAGCATGATAAAAACATAATACATCAGTATGTGTCATGAAAACATGATCAAAACATCATACATTAGTATGTGTCATGAAAACATGATGAAACATTATACATTAGTATTTGTCATGAAAACATGATAAAAACATCATACATTAGTATGTGTCATGAAAACATGATAAAAACATCATACATTAGAATGTGTCATGAAAACATGAAAACCATCATACATTAGTATGTATCATGAAAACATGAAAAAACATCATACATCAGTGTGTCATGAAAACATGATAAAACATCATACATTAGAATGTGTCATGAAAACATGATAAAAACATCATACATTAGTATGTGTCATGAAAACATGATAAAAACATAATACATTAGAATGTGTCATGAAAACATGAAAAAACATCATATATTAGTATGTGTCATGAAAACATGATAAAACATTGTACATTAGTATGTGTCATGAAAACATGATAAAAACATCATACATTAGACTTTGTCATGAAAACATAATAAAAACATCATACATTAGTATGTGTCATGAAAACATGATAAAAACATCATACATTAGAATAAGTCATGAAAACATGATAAAAACATCATACATTAGACTTTGTCATGAAAACATGATAAAAACATCATACATTAGTATGTGTCATGAAAACATAATAAAAACATCATACATCAGTGTGTCATGAAAACATGATAAAAACATCATACATTAGTATGTGTCATGAAAACATGATAAAAACATCATACATTAGTATGTGTCATGAAAACATGATAAAAACATCATACATTAGTACGTGTCATGAAAACATGATAAAACATCATACATTAGTATGTGTCATGAAAACATGATAAAAACATCATACATTAGAATGTGTCATGAAAGCATGATAAAAACATAATACATCAGTATGTGTCATGAAAACATGATAAAAACATCATACATTAGTATGTGTCATGAAAACATGATAAAAACATCATGCATTAGAATGTGTCATGAAAGCATGATAAAAACATAATACATCAGTATGTGTCATGAAAGCATGATAAAAACATAATACATCAGTATGTGTCATGAAAACATGATAAAAACATCATACATTAGTATGTGTCATGAAAACATGATAAAACATCATACATTAGTATGTGTCATGAAAACATGGTAAAAACATCATACATTAGAATGTGTCATGAAAACATGATAAAAACATCATACATTAGAATGTGTCATGAAAACATGATAAAAACATCATACATTAGTATGTGTCATGAAAACATGATAAAAACATCATACATTATTATGTGTCATGAAAACATGATAAAAACATAATACATTAGAATGTGTCATGAAAACATGAAAAAACATCATACATTAGTATGTGTCATGAAAACATGATAAAAACATCATACATTAGTATGTGTCATGAAAACATGATAAAAACATCATAACTTAGTATGTGTCATGAAAACATGATAAAAACATAATACATTAGAATGTGTCATGAAAACATGAAAAAACATCATATATTAGTATGTGTCATGAAAACATGATAAAACATCGTACATTAGTATGTGTCATGAAAACATGATAAAAACATCATACATTAGACTTTGTCATGAAAACATGAAAAAACATCATACATTAGTATGTGTCATGAAAACATAATAAAAACATCATACATTAGTATGTGTCATGAAAACATGATAAAACATCATACATTAGTATGTGTCATGAAAACATTATAAAAACATCATACATTAGTAGGTGTCATGAAAACATGATAAAACCATAATACATTAGAATGTGTCATGAAAACATGAAAAAACATCATATATTAGTATGTGTCATGAAAACATGATAAAACATCGTACATTAGTATGTGTCATGAAAACATGATAAAAACATCATACATTAGACTTTGTCATGAAAACATGATAAAAACATCATACATTAGTATGTGTCATGAAAACATAATAAAAACATAATACATTAGTATATGTCAAGAAAACATAATAAAACATCATACATTAGTATGTGTCATGAAAACATGATAAAAACATCATACATTTGTAGGTGTCATGAAAACATGATAAAAACATCATATATTAGTATCTGTCATGAAAACATGATAAAAACATCATACATTAGAATGTGTCATGAAAGCATGATAAAAACATCATACATTAGTATGTGTCATGAAAACATGATGAAACATTATACATTAGTATTTGTCATGAAAAAATGATAAAAACATCATACATTAGTATGTGTCATGAAAACATGATAAAAACATCATACATTAGAATGTGTCATGAAAACATGAAAACCATCATACATTAGTATGTGTCATGAAAACATGAAAAAACATCATACATCAGTGTGTCATGAAAACATGATAAAACATCATACATTAGTATCTGTCATGAAAACATGATAAAAACATCATACATTAGAATGTGTCATGAAAACATGATAAAACATCATACATTAGTATCTGTCATGAAAACATGATAAAAACATCATACATTAGAATGTGTCATGAAAGCATGATAAAAACATCATACATTAGTATGTGTCATGAAAACATGATGAAACATTATACATTAGTATTTGTCATGAAAAAATGATAAAAACATCATACATTAGTATGTGTCATGAAAACATGATAAAAACATCATACATTAGAATGTGTCATGAAAACATGAAAACCATCATACATTAGTATGTGTCATGAAAACATGAAAAAACATCATACATCAGTGTGTCATGAAAACATGATAAAACATCATACATTAGAATGTGTCATGAAAACATGATAAAAACATCATACATTAGTATGTGTCATGAAAACATGATAAAAACATAATACATTAGAATGTGTCATGAAAACATGAAAAAACATCATATATTAGTATGTGTCATGAAAACATGATAAAACATTGTACATTAGTATGTGTCATGAAAACATGATAAAAAACATCATACATTAGTATGTGTCATGAAAACATGATAAAAACATAATACATTAGAATGTGTCATGAAAACATGAAAAAACATAATACATCAGTATGTGTCATGAAAACATGATAAAAACATCATACATTAGTATGTGTCATGAAAACATGACAAAAACATCATGCATTAGAATGTGTCATGAAAGCATGATAAAAACATAATACATCAGTATGTGTCATGAAAGCATGATAAAAACATAATACATCAGTATGTGTCATGAAAACATGATAAAAACATCATACATTAGTATGTGTCATGAAAACATGATAAAACATCATACATTAGTATGTGTCATGAAAACATGTTAAAAACATCATACATTAGAATGTGTCATGAAAACATGATAAAAACATCATACATTAGAATGTGTCATGAAAACATGATAAAAACATCATACATTAGTATGTGTCATGAAAACATGATAAAAACATCATACATTAGAATGTGTCATGAAAACATGATAAAAACATAATACATTAGAATGTGTCATGAAAACATGAAAAAACATCATACATTAGTATGTGTCATGAAAACATGATAAAAACATCATACATTAGTATGTGTCATGAAAACATGATAAAAACATCATAACTTAGTATGTGTCATGAAAACATGATAAAAACATAATACATTAGAATGTGTGATGAAAACATGAAAAAACATCATATATTAATATGTGTCATGAAAACATGATAAAAACATCATACTTTAGACTTTGTCATGAAAACATGATAAAAACATCATACATTAGTATGTGTCATGAAAACATGATAAAAACATCATACATTAGAATGTGTCATGAAAACATGATAAAAACATCATACATTAGACTTTGTCATGAAAACATGATAAAAACATCATACATTAGTATGTGTCATGAAAACATAATAAAAACATCATACATTAGTATGTGTCATGAAAACATGAAAAAACATCATACATTAGTATGTGTCATGAAAACATGATAAAAACATCATACATTAGTATGTGTCATGAAAACATGATAAAAACATCATACATTAGTATGTGTCATGAAAACATGATAAAAACATCATTCATTAGTATGTGTCATGAAAACATGATAAAAACATCATACATTAGTACGTGTCATGAAAACATGATAAAACATCATACATTAGTATCTGTCATGAAAACATGATAAAAACATCATACATTAGAATGTGTCATGAAAGCATGATAAAAACATAATACATCAGTATGTGTCATGAAAACATGATAAAAACATCATACATTAGTATGTGTCATGAAAACATGATAAAAACATCATGCATTAGAATGTGTCATGAAAGCATGATAAAAACATAATACATCAGTATGTGTCATGAAAGCATGATAAAAACATAATACATCAGTATGTGTCATGAAAACATGATAAAAACATCATACATTAGTATGTGTCATGAAAACATGATAAAACATCATACATTAGTATGTGTCATGAAAACATGGTAAAAACATCATACATTAGAATGTGTCATGAAAACATGATAAAAACATCATACATTAGAATGTGTCATGAAAACATGATAAAAACATCATACATTAGTATGTGTCATGAAAACATGATAAAAACATCATACATTATTATGTGTCATGAAAACATGATAAAAACATAATACATTAGAATGTGTCATGAAAACATGAAAAAACATCATACATTAGTATGTGTCATGTAAACATGATAAAAACATCATACATTAGTATGTGTCATGAAAACATGATAAAAACATCATAACTTAGTATGTGTCATGAAAAAATGATAAAAACATAATACATTAGAATGTGTCATGAAAACATGAAAAAACATCATATATTAGTATGTGTCATGAAAACATGATAAAACATCGTACATTAGTATGTGTCATGAAAACATGATAAAAACATCATACATTAGACTTTGTCATGAAAACATGATAAAAACATCATACATTAGTATGTGTCATGAAAACATAATAAAAACATCATACATTAGTAAGTGTCATGAAAACATGATAAAACATCATACATTAGTATGTGTCATGAAAACATTATAAAAACATCATACATTAGTAGGTGTCATGAAAACATGATAAAACCATAATACATTAGAATGTGTCATGAAAACATGAAAAAACATCATATATTAGTATGTGTCATGAAAACATGATAAAACATCGTACATTAGTATGTGTCATGAAAACATGATAAAAACATCATACATTAGACTTTGTCATAAAAACATGATAAAAACATCATACATTAGTATGTGTCGTGAAAACATAATAAAAACATCATACATTAGTATATGTCAAGAAAACATAATAAAACATCATACATTAGTATGTATCATGAAAACATGATAAAAACATCATACATTTGTAGGTGTCATGAAAACATGATAAAAACATAATACATTAGACTGTGTCATGAAAACATGAAAAAACATCATACATTAGTATGTGTCATGAAAACATGATAAAAACATCATACATTAGTATATGTCATGAAAACATTATAAAAACATCATACATTAGTATGTGTCATGAAAACATGATAAAAACATCATACATTAGTATGTGTCATGAAAACATGATAAAACATCATACATTAGTATGTTTCATGAAAACATGATAAAAACATCATACATTAGAATGTGTCATGAAAGCATGATAAAAACATAATACATCAGTATGTGTCATGAAAACATGACAAAAACATCATACATTAGTATGTGTCATGAAAACATGATAAAACATTATACATTAGTATTTGTCATGAAAACATAAAAACATCATACATTAGTATGTGTCATGAAAACATGATAAAAACATCATACATTAGAATGTGTCATGAAAACATGAAAACCATCATACATTAGCATGTGTCATGAAAACATGAAAAAACATCATACCTCAGTGTTTCATGAAAACATGATAAAATATCATACATTAGAATGTGTCATGAAAACATGATAAAAACATCATACATCAGTATGTGTCATGAAAACATGCTAAAAATATAAAACATTAGAATGTGTCATGAAAACATGATAAAACATCGTACATTAGTATGTCATGAAGACATGATAAAAACATCATACATTAGACTTTGTCATGAAAACATGATAAATACATCATACATTAGTATCTGTCATGAAAACATTATAAAACATCATACATTAGTATGTGTCATGAAAACATGGTAAAAACATCATACATTAGAATGTGTCAAGAAAACATGATAAAAACATCATACATTAGAATGTGTCATGAAAACATGATAAAAACATCATACATTAGTATGTGTCATGAAAACATGATAAATACATCATACATTAGTATGTGTCATGAAAACATGATAAAAACATAATACATTAGAATGTGTCATGAAAACATGAAAAAACATCATACATTAGTATGTGTCATGAAAACATGATAAAAACATCATAACTTAGTATGTGTCATGAAAACATGATAAAAACATCATAACTTAGTATGTGGCATGAAAACATGATAAAAACATAAAACATTAGAATGTGTCATGAAAACATGAAAAAACATCATATATTAGTATGTGTCATGAAAACATGATAAAACATCGTACATTAGTATGTGTCATGAAAACATGATAAAAACATCATACATTAGACTTTGTCATGAAAACATGATAAAAACATCATACATTACTATGTGTCATGAAAACATTATAAAAACATCATACATTAGTTTGTGTCATTAAACATGATAAAACATCATACAATAGTATGTGTCATGAAAACATTATAAAAACATCATACATTAGAATGTGTCATGAAAACATGAAAAAACATCATATATTAGTATGTGTCATGAAAACATGATAAAACATCGTACATTAGTATGTGTCATGAAAACTTGATAAAAACATCATACATTAGACTTTGTCATGAAAACATAATAAAAACATCATACATTAGTATGTGTCATGAAAACATAATAAAAACATACATTAGTATGTGTCATGAAAACATGATAAAACATCATACATTAGTATGTGTCATGAAAACATGATAAAAACATCATACATTAGTATGTGTCATGAAAACATGATAAAACATCATACATTAGAATGTGTCATGAAAACATGATAAAAACATCATACATTAGTTTGTGTCATGAAAACATGATAAAAACATCATACATTAGTATGTGTCATGAAAGCATGATAAAAACATCATACATTAGTATGTGTCATGAAAACATGATAAAACATCGTACATTAGTATGTGTCATGAAAACATGATAAAAACATCATACATTAGACTTTGTCATGAAAAAATGATAAAAACATCATACATTAGTATGTGGCATGAAAACATAATAAAAATATCATACATTAGCATGTGTCATGAAAACATGATAAAACATCATACATTAGTATGTGTCATGAAAACATGAAAAAACATCATACATTAGAACGTGTCATGAAAACATGATAAAAACATCATACATTAGTATGTGTCATGAAAACATGATAAAAACATCATACATTTGTATGTGTCATGAAAACATGATAAAAACATCATATATTAGTATGTGTCATGAAAACATGATAAAAACATCATACATTAGAAAGTGTCATGAAAGCATGATAAAAACATAATACATCAGTATGTGGCATGAAAACATAATAAAAATATCATACATTAGCATGCGTCATGAAAACATGATAAAACATCATACATTAGTATGTGTCATGAAAACATGAAAAAACATCATACATTAGAATGTGTCATGAAAACATGATAAAAACATCATACATTAGTATGTGTCATGAAAACATGATAAAAACATCATACATTAGTATGTGTCATGAAAACATGATAAAAACATCATATATTAGTATGTGTCATGAAAGCATGATAAAAACATCATACATTAGAATGTGTCATGAAAGCATGATAAAAACATAATACATCAATATGTGTCATGAAAACATGATAAAAACATCATACATTAGTATGTGTCATGAAAACATGATAAAACATCATACATTAGTATTTGTCATGAAAACATGATAAAAACATCATACATTAGTATGTGTCATGAAAACATGATAAAAACATCATACATTAGAATGTGTCATGAAAACATGAAAACCATCATACATTAGTATGTGTCATGAAAACATGAAAAAACATCATACATCAGTGTGTCATGAAAACATGATAAAAACATCATACATTAGTATGTGTCATGAAAACATGATAAAACATCATACATTAGTATGTATCATGAAAACATGATAAAAACATCATACATTTGTAGGTGTCATGAAAACATGATAAAAACAATACATTAGACTGTGTCATGAAAACATGAAAAAACATCATACATTAGTATGTGTCATGAAAACATGATAAATACATCATACATTAGTATGTGTCATGAAAACATGATAAAAACATCATACATTAGTATGTGTCATGAAAACATGATAAAAACAACATACATTAGTATGTGTCATGAAAACATGAAAACCATCATACATCAGTGTGTGTCATGAAAACATGATAAAACATCATACATTAGAAAGTGTCATGAAAACATGATAAAACATCATACATTAGAAAGTGTCATGAAAACATGATAAAAACAACATACATTAGTATGTGTCATGAAAACATGAAAACCATCATACATCAGTGTGTGTCATGAAAACATGATAAAACATCATACATTAGAAAGTGTCATGAAAACATGATAAAAACAACATACATTAGTACGTGTCATGAAAACATGAAAACCATCATACATCAGTATGTGTCATGAAAACATGATAAAAAATCATACATTAGTATGTGTCATGAAAACATGATAATAACATCATATATTAGAAAGTGTCATGAAAACATGAAAAAACATCATTCATTAGTATGTGTCATGAAAACATGATAAAACATCATACATTAGTATGTGTCATGAAAACATGATAAAAACATCATACATTAGTATGTGTCATGAAAACATGATAAAACATCATACATTAGAAAGTGTCATGAAAACATGATAAAAACAACATACATTAGTATGTGTCATGAAAACATGATGAACTATCATACATTAGTATGTGTCATGAAAACATGATAAAAACATCATATATTAGAAAGTGTCATGAAAACATGAAAAAACATCATACATTAGTATGTGTCATGAAAACTTGATAAAAAATCATACATTAGTATGTGTCATGAAAACATGATAAAAACATCATATATTAGAAAGTGTCATGAAAACATGAAAAAACATCATACATTAGTATGTGTCATGAAAACATGATAAAAACATCATACATTAGTATGTGTCATGAAAACATGATAAAAACATCATACATCAGTGTGTGTCATGAAAACAAGATAAAAACATCATACATTAGAAAGTGTCATGAAAACATGATAAAAAATCATACATTAGTATGTGTCATGAAAACATGATAAAAACATCATATATTAGAAAGTGTCATGAAAACATGAAAAAACATCATACATTAGTATGTGTCATGAAAACATGATAAAACATCATACATTAGAAAGTGTCATGAAAACATGATAAAAACAACATACATTAGTATGTGTCATGAAAACATGATAAACTATCATACATTAGTATGTGTCATGAAAACATGATAAAAACATCATATATTAGAAAGTGTCATGAAAACATGAAAAAACATCATACATTAGTATGTGTCATGAAAACTTGATAAAAAATCATACATTAGTACGTGTCATGAAAACATGATAAAAACATCATATATTAGAAAGTGTCATGAAAACATGAAAAAACATCATACATTAGTATGTGTCATGAAAACATGATAAAAACATCATACATTAGTATGTGTCATGAAAACATGATAAAAACATCATACATCAGTGTGTGTCATGAAAACAAGATAAAAACATCATACATTAGAAAGTGTCATGAAAACATGATAAAAAATCATACATTAGTATGTGTCATGAAAACATGATAAAAACATCATATATTAGAAAGTGTCATGAAAACATGAAAAAACATCATACATTAGTATGTGTCATGAAAACATGATAAAACATCATACATTAGAAAGTGTCATGAAAACATGATAAAAACAACATACATTAGTATGTGTCATGAAAACATGATAAAAACATCATATATTAGAAAGTGTCATGAAAACATGAAAAAACATCATACATTAGTATGTGTCATGAAAACTTGATAAAAAATCATACATTAGTATGTGTCATGAAAACATGATAAAAACATCATATATTAGAAAGTGTCATGAAAACATGAAAAAACATCATACATTAGTATGTGTCATGAAAACATGATAAAAACATCATACATTAGTATGTGTCATGAAAACATGATAAAAACATCATACATTAGTAGGTGTCATGAAAACATGATAAAAACGTAATACATTAGAAAGTGTCATGAAAACATGATAAAAAATCATACATTAGTATGTGTCATGAAAACATGATAAAAACATAACACATCAGTATGTGTCATGAAAACATGATAAATACATAATACATCAGTATGTGTCATGAAAACATGATAAAATCATAATACATCAGTATGTGTCATGAAAACATGATAAAACATCATACATTAGAATGTGTCATGAAAGCATGATAAAACATCATACATTAGAACGTGTCGTGAAAACATGATAAAAACATCATACATTAGTATGTGTCATGAAAACAGTATAAAAACAAAATACATTAGTATGTGTCATGAAAACATGAAAACCATCATACATCAGTGTGTGTCATGAAAACATGATAAAAACATCATACATTAGAAAGTGTCATGAAAACATGATAAAACATCATACATTAGAAAGTGTCATGAAAACATGATAAAAACATCATACATCAGTGTGTGTCATGAAAACATGATAAAAACATCATACATTAGAAAGTGTCATGAAAACATGATAAAAACATCATACATTAGTATGTGTCATGAAAACATGATAAAAACATCATACATTAGAATGTGTCATGAAAACATGATAAAAACAACATACATTAGTATGTGTCATGAAAACATGAAAACCATCATACATCAGTGTGTGTCATGAAAACATGATAAAACATCATACATTAGAAAGTGTCATGAAAACATGATAAAACATCATACATTAGAAAGTGTCATGAAAACATGATAAAAACAACATACATTAGTATGTGTCATGAAAACATGAAAACCATCATACATCAGTGTGTGTCATGAAAACATGATAAAAATTCATACATTAGAAAGTGTCATGAAAACATGATAAAAACAACATACATTAGTACGTGTCATGAAAACATGAAAACCATCATACATCAGTATGTGTCATGAAAACATGATAAAAAATCATACATTAGTATGTGTCATGAAAACATGATAATAACATCATATATTAGAAAGTGTCATGAAAACATGAAAAAACATCATTCATTAGTATGTGTCATGAAAACATGATAAAACATCATACATTAGTATGTGTCATGAAAACATGATAAAAACATCATACATTAGTATGTGTCATGAAAACATGATAAAACATCATACATTAGAAAGTGTCATGAAAACATGATAAAAACAACATACATTAGTATGTGTCATGAAAACATGATGAACTATCATACATTAGTATGTGTCATGAAAACATGATAAAAACATCATATATTAGAAAGTGTCATGAAAACATGAAAAAACATCATACATTAGTATGTGTCATGAAAACTTGATAAAAAATCATACATTAGTATGTGTCATGAAAACATGATAAAAACATCATATATTAGAAAGTGTCATGAAAACATGAAAAAACATCATACATTAGTATGTGTCATGAAAACATGATAAAAACATCATACATTAGTATGTGTCATGAAAACATGATAAAAACATCATACATCAGTGTGTGTCATGAAAACAAGATAAAAACATCATACATTAGAAAGTGTCATGAAAACATGATAAAAAATCATACATTAGTATGTGTCATGAAAACATGATAAAAACATCATATATTAGAAAGTGTCATGAAAACATGAAAAAACATCATACATTAGTATGTGTCATGAAAACATGATAAAACATCATACATTAGAAAGTGTCATGAAAACATGATAAAAACAACATACATTAGTATGTGTCATGAAAACATGATAAACTATCATACATTAGTATGTGTCATGAAAACATGATAAAAACATCATATATTAGAAAGTGTCATGAAAACATGAAAAAACATCATACATTAGTATGTGTCATGAAAACTTGATAAAAAATCATACATTAGTACGTGTCATGAAAACATGATAAAAACATCATATATTAGAAAGTGTCATGAAAACATGAAAAAACATCATACATTAGTATGTGTCATGAAAACATGATAAAAAATCATACATTAGTATGTGTCATGAAAACATGATAAAAACATCATATATTAGAAAGTGTCATGAAAACATGAAAAAACATCATACATTAGTATGTGTCATGAAAACATGATAAAACATCATACATTAGAAAGCCTCCCTGGAAAGGTCTACGCCAAGGTACTGGAGAGGAGGGTCCGATCGATAGTTGAATCTCGGATAGAGGAGGAGCAATGTGGTTTTCGTCCTGGCCGTGGAACTGTGGACCAGCTCTATACCCTTGCAAGGGTGATGGAGGGGGCATGGGAGTTTGCCCAACCAATCCACATGTGCTTTGTGGATTTGGAGAAGGCTTATGACCGTGTCCCCAGGGGCACCCTGTGGGGGACGCTCCAGGAGTATGGGGTGGGTGGCTTTCTGTTAAGGGCCATTCAGTCCCTTTACCAGAGGAGCGTGAGTTTGGTCCGCATAGCCGGTAGTAAGTCGGACCTGTTCCCAGTGAGGGTTGGACTCCGCCAGGGCTGCCCTTTGTCACCGGTTCTGTTCATCACTTTTATGGACAGAATTTCTAGACGCAGCCGTGGTGTGGAGTGTGTCGAGTTTGGTGGCAGGAGAATCTCGTCTCTGCTTTTTGCGGATGATGTGGTCCTCCTAGCTTCATCCAGCTCTGACCTTCAGCTCTTGCTGGGTAGGTTCGCGGCCGAATGTGAAGCGGCTGGGATGAGGATCAGCACCTCCAAATCTGAGACCATGGTTCTCGACCGGAAAAGGGTGGCTTGCCACCTCCGGGTCGGGGGAGAGGTCCTACCTCAAGTGGAGGAGTTTAAGTATCTCGGGGTCTTGTTCACGAGTGAGGGTAGGAGGGATCGGGAGATCGACAGGCGGATTGGTTCGGCGTCTGCAGTGATGCGGACGCTGAGCCGATCTGTCGTGGGGAAGAGGGAGCTGAGCCAGAAAGCCAGGCTCTCGATTTACCGGTCGATCTACGTCCCAATCCTCACCTATGGTCATGAGCTTTGGGTAATGACCGAAAGAACGAGATCGCGGATACAAGCGGCCGAAATGAGTTTCCTCCGTAGGGTGGCCGGGCTCAGCCTTAGAGATAGGGTGAGGAGCTCGGACATTCGGGAGGGACTCGGAGTAGAACCGCTGCTCCTCCGGATCGAAAGGAGCCAGTTGAGGTGGTTTGGGCATCTGGTCAGGATGCCTCCTGGACGCCTCCCCGGGGAGGTGTTTCGGGCATGTCCTGCCGGCAGAAGGCCCCCGGGTCGACCCAGGACACGTTGGAGAAGTTACATCTCCAATCTGGTCCGGGAACGCCTTGGGGTCCTGCCGGAGGAGCTGGTGGACAAGGCCGGGGAGAGGACGGCCTGGAGCTCCCTAGTTGGGATGCTGCCCCCGCGACCCGGACCCGGATAAGCGGAGGAAGACGACGACGACGACGACATTAGAAAGTGTCATGAAAACATGATAAAAACAACATACATTAGTATGTGTCATGAAAACATGATAAAAACATCATATATTAGAAAGTGTCATGAAAACATGATAAAAACATCATACATTAGTATGTGTCATGAAAACATGATAAAAACAACATACATTAGTATGTGTCATGAAAACATGAAAACCATCATACATCAGTGTGTGTCATGAAAACATGATAAAACATCATACATTAGAAAGTGTCATGAAAACATGATAAAACATCATACATTAGAAAGTGTCATGAAAACATGATAAAAACAACATACATTAGTATGTGTCATGAAAACATGAAAACCATCATACATCAGTGTGTGTCATGAAAACATGATAAAACATCATACATTAGAAAGTGTCATGAAAACATGATAAAAACAACATACATTAGTACGTGTCATGAAAACATGAAAACCATCATACATCAGTATGTGTCATGAAAACATGATAAAAAATCATACATTAGTATGTGTCATGAAAACATGATAATAACATCATATATTAGAAAGTGTCATGAAAACATGAAAAAACATCATTCATTAGTATGTGTCATGAAAACATGATAAAACATCATACATTAGTATGTGTCATGAAAACATGATAAAAACATCATACATTAGTATGTGTCATGAAAACATGATAAAACATCATACATTAGAAAGTGTCATGAAAACATGATAAAAACAACATACATTAGTATGTGTCATGAAAACATGATGAACTATCATACATTAGTATGTGTCATGAAAACATGATAAAAACATCATATATTAGAAAGTGTCATGAAAACATGAAAAAACATCATACATTAGTATGTGTCATGAAAACTTGATAAAAAATCATACATTAGTATGTGTCATGAAAACATGATAAAAACATCATATATTAGAAAGTGTCATGAAAACATGAAAAAACATCATACATTAGTATGTGTCATGAAAACATGATAAAAACATCATACATTAGTATGTGTCATGAAAACATGATAAAAACATCATACATCAGTGTGTGTCATGAAAACAAGATAAAAACATCATACATTAGAAAGTGTCATGAAAACATGATAAAAAATCATACATTAGTATGTGTCATGAAAACATGATAAAAACATCATATATTAGAAAGTGTCATGAAAACATGAAAAAACATCATACATTAGTATGTGTCATGAAAACATGATAAAACATCATACATTAGAAAGTGTCATGAAAACATGATAAAAACAACATACATTAGTATGTGTCATGAAAACATGATAAACTATCATACATTAGTATGTGTCATGAAAACATGATAAAAACATCATATATTAGAAAGTGTCATGAAAACATGAAAAAACATCATACATTAGTATGTGTCATGAAAACTTGATAAAAAATCATACATTAGTACGTGTCATGAAAACATGATAAAAACATCATATATTAGAAAGTGTCATGAAAACATGAAAAAACATCATACATTAGTATGTGTCATGAAAACATGATAAAAACATCATACATTAGTATGTGTCATGAAAACATGATAAAAACATCATACATCAGTGTGTGTCATGAAAACAAGATAAAAACATCATACATTAGAAAGTGTCATGAAAACATGATAAAAAATCATACATTAGTATGTGTCATGAAAACATGATAAAAACATCATATATTAGAAAGTGTCATGAAAACATGAAAAAACATCATACATTAGTATGTGTCATGAAAACATGATAAAACATCATACATTAGAAAGTGTCATGAAAACATGATAAAAACAACATACATTAGTATGTGTCATGAAAACATGATAAAAACATCATATATTAGAAAGTGTCATGAAAACATGAAAAAACATCATACATTAGTATGTGTCATGAAAACTTGATAAAAAATCATACATTAGTATGTGTCATGAAAACATGATAAAAACATCATATATTAGAAAGTGTCATGAAAACATGAAAAAACATCATACATTAGTATGTGTCATGAAAACATGATAAAAACATCATACATTAGTATGTGTCATGAAAACATGATAAAAACATCATACATTAGTAGGTGTCATGAAAACATGATAAAAACGTAATACATTAGAAAGTGTCATGAAAACATGATAAAAAATCATACATTAGTATGTGTCATGAAAACATGATAAAAACATAACACATCAGTATGTGTCATGAAAACATGATAAAAACATAATACATCAGTATGTGTCATGAAAACATGATAAAATCATAATACATCAGTATGTGTCATGAAAACATGATAAAACATCATACATTAGAATGTGTCATGAAAGCATGATAAAACATCATACATTAGAACGTGTCGTGAAAACATGATAAAAACATCATACATTAGTATGTGTCATGAAAACAGTATAAAAACAAAATACATTAGTATGTGTCATGAAAACATGAAAACCATCATACATCAGTGTGTGTCATGAAAACATGATAAAAACATCATACATTAGAAAGTGTCATGAAAACATGATAAAACATCATACATTAGAAAGTGTCATGAAAACATGATAAAAACATCATACATCAGTGTGTGTCATGAAAACATGATAAAAACATCATACATTAGAAAGTGTCATGAAAACATGATAAAAACATCATACATTAGTATGTGTCATGAAAACATGATAAAAACATCATACATTAGAATGTGTCATGAAAACATGATAAAAACAACATACATTAGTATGTGTCATGAAAACATGAAAACCATCATACATCAGTGTGTGTCATGAAAACATGATAAAACATCATACATTAGAAAGTGTCATGAAAACATGATAAAACATCATACATTAGAAAGTGTCATGAAAACATGATAAAAACAACATACATTAGTATGTGTCATGAAAACATGAAAACCATCATACATCAGTGTGTGTCATGAAAACATGATAAAAATTCATACCTTAGAAAGTGTCATGAAAACATGATAAAAACAACATACATTAGTACGTGTCATGAAAACATGAAAACCATCATACATCAGTATGTGTCATGAAAACATGATAAAAAATCATACATTAGTATGTGTCATGAAAACATGATAATAACATCATATATTAGAAAGTGTCATGAAAACATGAAAAAACATCATTCATTAGTATGTGTCATGAAAACATGATAAAACATCATACATTAGTATGTGTCATGAAAACATGATAAAAACATCATACATTAGTATGTGTCATGAAAACATGATAAAACATCATACATTAGAAAGTGTCATGAAAACATGATAAAAACAACATACATTAGTATGTGTCATGAAAACATGATGAACTATCATACATTAGTATGTGTCATGAAAACATGATAAAAACATCATATATTAGAAAGTGTCATGAAAACATGAAAAAACATCATACATTAGTATGTGTCATGAAAACTTGATAAAAAATCATACATTAGTATGTGTCATGAAAACATGATAAAAACATCATATATTAGAAAGTGTCATGAAAACATGAAAAAACATCATACATTAGTATGTGTCATGAAAACATGATAAAAACATCATACATTAGTATGTGTCATGAAAACATGATAAAAACATCATACATCAGTGTGTGTCATGAAAACAAGATAAAAACATCATACATTAGAAAGTGTCATGAAAACATGATAAAAAATCATACATTAGTATGTGTCATGAAAACATGATAAAAACATCATATATTAGAAAGTGTCATGAAAACATGAAAAAACATCATACATTAGTATGTGTCATGAAAACATGATAAAACATCATACATTAGAAAGTGTCATGAAAACATGATAAAAACAACATACATTAGTATGTGTCATGAAAACATGATAAACTATCATACATTAGTATGTGTCATGAAAACATGATAAAAACATCATATATTAGAAAGTGTCATGAAAACATGAAAAAACATCATACATTAGTATGTGTCATGAAAACTTGATAAAAAATCATACATTAGTACGTGTCATGAAAACATGATAAAAACATCATATATTAGAAAGTGTCATGAAAACATGAAAAAACATCATACATTAGTATGTGTCATGAAAACATGATAAAAAATCATACATTAGTATGTGTCATGAAAACATGATAAAAACATCATATATTAGAAAGTGTCATGAAAACATGAAAAAACATCATACATTAGTATGTGTCATGAAAACATGATAAAACATCATACATTAGAAAGCCTCCCTGGAAAGGTCTACGCCAAGGTACTGGAGAGGAGGGTCCGATCGATAGTTGAATCTCGGATAGAGGAGGAGCAATGTGGTTTTCGTCCTGGCCGTGGAACTGTGGACCAGCTCTATACCCTTGCAAGGGTGATGGAGGGGGCATGGGAGTTTGCCCAACCAATCCACATGTGCTTTGTGGATTTGGAGAAGGCTTATGACCGTGTCCCCAGGGGCACCCTGTGGGGGACGCTCCAGGAGTATGGGGTGGGTGGCTTTCTGTTAAGGGCCATTCAGTCCCTTTACCAGAGGAGCGTGAGTTTGGTCCGCATAGCCGGTAGTAAGTCGGACCTGTTCCCAGTGAGGGTTGGACTCCGCCAGGGCTGCCCTTTGTCACCGGTTCTGTTCATCACTTTTATGGACAGAATTTCTAGACGCAGCCGTGGTGTGGAGTGTGTCGAGTTTGGTGGCAGGAGAATCTCGTCTCTGCTTTTTGCGGATGATGTGGTCCTCCTAGCTTCATCCAGCTCTGACCTTCAGCTCTTGCTGGGTAGGTTCGCGGCCGAATGTGAAGCGGCTGGGATGAGGATCAGCACCTCCAAATCTGAGACCATGGTTCTCGACCGGAAAAGGGTGGCTTGCCACCTCCGGGTCGGGGGAGAGGTCCTACCTCAAGTGGAGGAGTTTAAGTATCTCGGGGTCTTGTTCACGAGTGAGGGTAGGAGGGATCGGGAGATCGACAGGCGGATTGGTTCGGCGTCTGCAGTGATGCGGACGCTGAGCCGATCTGTCGTGGGGAAGAGGGAGCTGAGCCAGAAAGCCAGGCTCTCGATTTACCGGTCGATCTACGTCCCAATCCTCACCTATGGTCATGAGCTTTGGGTAATGACCGAAAGAACGAGATCGCGGATACAAGCGGCCGAAATGAGTTTCCTCCGTAGGGTGGCCGGGCTCAGCCTTAGAGATAGGGTGAGGAGCTCGGACATTCGGGAGGGACTCGGAGTAGAACCGCTGCTCCTCCGGATCGAAAGGAGCCAGTTGAGGTGGTTTGGGCATCTGGTCAGGATGCCTCCTGGACGCCTCCCCGGGGAGGTGTTTCGGGCATGTCCTGCCGGCAGAAGGCCCCCGGGTCGACCCAGGACACGTTGGAGAAGTTACATCTCCAATCTGGTCCGGGAACGCCTTGGGGTCCTGCCGGAGGAGCTGGTGGACAAGGCCGGGGAGAGGACGGCCTGGAGCTCCCTAGTTGGGATGCTGCCCCCGCGACCCGGACCCGGATAAGCGGAGGAAGACGACGACGACGACGACATTAGAAAGTGTCATGAAAACATGATAAAAACAACATACATTAGTATGTGTCATGAAAACATGATAAAAACATCATATATTAGAAAGTGTCATGAAAACATGAAAAAACATCATACATTAGTATGTGTCATGAAAACTTGATAAAAAATCATACATTAGTATGTGTCATGAAAACATGATAAAAACATCATATATTAGAAAGTGTCATGAAAACATGAAAAAACATCATACATTAGTATGTGTCATGAAAACATGATAAAAACATCATACATTAGTATGTGTCATGAAAACATGATAAAAACATCATACATCAGTGTGTGTCATGAAAACAAGATAAAAACATCATACATTAGAAAGTGTCATGAAAAAATGATAAAAAATCATACATTAGTATGTGTCATGAAAACATGATAAAAACATCATATATTAGAAAGTGTCATGAAAACATGAAAAAACATCATACATTAGTATGTGTCATGAAAACTTGATAAAAAAATCATACATTAGTATGTGTCATGAAAACAAGATAAAAACATCATACATTAGAAAGTGTCATGAAAACATGATAAAAAATCATACATTAGTATGTGTCATGAAAACATGATAATAACATCATACATTAGTATGTGTCATGAAAACATGATAAAAACATCATACATTAGAATGTGTCATGAAAACATGATAATAACATCATACATTAGTATGTGTCATGAAAACATGATAAAAACATCATATATTAGAAAGTGTCATGAAAACATGAAAAAACATCATACATTAGTATGTGTCATGAAAACTTGATAAAAAATCATACATTAGTATGTGTCATGAAAACATGATAAAAACATCATATATTAGAAAGTGTCATGAAAACATGAAAAAACATCATACATTAGTATGTGTCATGAAAACATGATAAAAACATCATACATTAGTATGTGTCATGAAAACATGATAAAAACATCATACATCAGTGTGTGTCATGAAAACAAGATAAAAACATCATACATTAGAAAGTGTCATGAAAACATGATAAAAAAATCATACATTAGTATGTGTCATGAAAACATGATAATAACATCATACATTAGTATGTGTCATGAAAACATGATAAAAACATCATATATTAGAAAGTGTTATGAAAACATGAAAAAACATCATACATTAGTATGTGTCATGAAAACTTGATAAAAAATCATACATTAGTATGTGTCATGAAAACTTGATAAAAAATCATACATTAGTATGTGTCATGAAAACATGATAAAAACATCATATATTAGAAAGTGTCATGAAAACATGAAAAAACATCATACATTAGTATGTGTCATGAAAACATGATAAAAACATCATACATTAGTATGTGTCATGAAAACATGATAAAAACATCATACATCAGTGTGTGTCATGAAAACAAGATAAAAACATCATACATTAGAAAGTGTCATGAAAACATGATAAAAAATCATACATTAGTATGTGTCATGAAAACATGATAAAAACATCATATATTAGAAAGTGTCATGAAAACATGAAAAAACATCATACATTAGTATGTGTCATGAAAACTTGATAAAAAATCATACATTAGTATGTGTCATGAAAACAAGATAAAAACATCATACATTAGAAAGTGTCATGAAAACATGATAAAAAATCATACATTAGTATGTGTCATGAAAACATGATAATAACATCATACATTAGTATGTGTCATGAAAACATGATAAAAACATCATACATTAGTATGTGTCATGAAAACATGATAATAACATCATACATTAGTATGTGTCATGAAAACATGAAAAAACATCATACATTAGTATGTGTCATGAAAACTTGATAAAAAATCATACATTAGTATGTGTCATGAAAACAAGATAAAAACATCATACATTAGAAAGTGTCATGAAAACATGATAAAAACATCATACATTAGTATGCGTCATGAAAACATGATAAAAACATCATACATCAGTATGTGTCATGAAAACATGATAAAAACATCATACTTCAGAATGTGTCATGAAAACATGATAAAAACATCATACATTAGTATAGCCCCCTTCAGACAGGCCATGAAAAACGGAAATTTTTCGGAATCTGTCCGTAAGACCTTTCTGTCTGACATACTTTTCCCCTCCTCTTCTTCTTCCACCCCCATATGCAGACGAGCGTAGCCTCCCTCGACCATGGAGCGCTGCCTCAGTCTCCTTTTCCTTGGATCATCCGATGTTGCTTCCTGCTCATCAGCGTGGTCTTCAGATGCAGAGGCAGGCTCCTCTAGTGGCACGTACTCCTCCACCTCCACCTCCTTTTTTAGTTTGGGTGGACGGCCTCTTTTGCGCTTTACCGGTGCAGGTGCCGCTTCTACCTTCTGGACCTCCGTCGCGCCGTCCTGGTGTGTTGCCTTTACTGACTGCAGCGTGTCCTCAGAAGAGCTCGCCTTGTCAGGGTCCACACTGATGACAAACGCTTCGTTCTCAGTGACCTGCGGCTGCTCCATGGCCAAGCAGGCCGACACCACAGCAAGGGACTCGCTGGCTCCGGCCTGCCCGCTGTGGGTCACCACCGTCATCGTCTCATCCCCCAGCTCTTCGGCACAGCCAGAGATCAGAGTGACGGTCTCTCCAGGCTCAACCTGACCGCCGTGAGTGATCAGTGCGACGGCCTCGTTCTGCCCAGCCTCCCCATCATGCAATGCTCCGCCCCCCACAGCCTGAGTAACAACAGCCACTGGCTGCTGAATGAAGCCATCTTTGGATTGCGCAACAAAAGCCAAAGACTCTCCTGATACGGCAACGGCGCTGTGAGTGACCATCGTACTGCCATCTTCCTGAATAGTCACCATGAAGGTTTCGGGCTGCTCGAACGAGCCCTCGTCCTGCGCAGCTGCCGGCCCCGTGCCGGCGTCTCTCCTCTGGAACATCGCCAGCTTCTGCTCCTCCACCTAACCCTAACCCTAACTCTGTCTGCATATTGGCATATAATCATAAAATCATAAAGCAACTGGAGTGGGCAGAAGTCATCACGTACAAAAATAATCTGAGCTGTAATTTCATTTTTAACCAGGACAATGCCTGCGTTGTTTATGTGGGAGTGGGATTAAAAACCTGCTGCTGCCAACCACAAGAGCATCGGTCTTCCATCTGGAGCCCCTTACAGTGACTCCTGGAAAAGTGGCTAAGAACAACATGAACACGAGTAATGTTTACTTTTCATTTAAAAACAGGAAAAAGTCGATTTTAAAGATTTTCTCATCCATGTTTTGCTGAAAGTGCATGTCTTAATGCAGCAGAATGACAATAATTATGTTGTATTTACAAAATGTTAGTATTTATTATTAATCACTGTATGCACAGTTGCATGCAGCATCCCTTCATTCTAGTTCAATATAACTTGTGTTTCCCTGAGAAGGATTTTTTAAACACGTTCATCAGTTCTACTGAAAAAAGCCGGTTTGTAAAATTTGGTTTTCTGACAACTAAAGCAAATTTTTTAAAAAGGCAAAACAAACTCATAAAAATTTGTAAATTAGTTTACTGTAATTTGGGGGATTAAGAAGATGTAAATGACCTGACAGACATTTCAAAAGAGTCATCATGTTGGCCTTTATCAGCAAGCAAACAACTCAAAATCTCCTCTAGCTTCCAGTCTGCTTTGGGAGCCAGAGAAAGGCCGAGGGGTTGTGTTTGGACGTGTGAGCAGCATGGAGCAAGACCCTGACCCAATCCCAGGCTTGCACGGATAGCCTGTTTGTTTTTGGAAGCCTCTGCAACTCCTCCGCTCACTCGAGGATAAAAACAGCTGCCTTGTTTTGTTTTCAGCAGCAAGTGGTGCAGAGACAAGCTGGTTCCCAAAGTCAGAGACTCTCTTGGTCAGCTCGCTTCTCACACCAAACCTTCCGTCAGGAACCTTGGTGTGACCTTTGACCCAGCTCTCACTCTGGATTCTCATGTCAGTTCTCTTGTTCGCTCTTCCTTCTTCCATCTCAGAAGAAGAAGAAGAAGAAGAAGAAAATATCATTTCTATAGCGCCTCTCAAGATAAAAATCACGAGGCGCTTCACAAAAACAAAAAATGTAAACATATAAAAAAGAATTTAGAAAATGGTTAAAAATATAATTAAAATTAGCAAAAAAAATAGACAAAATGTTAAGAAAGAGAGAGTGAACAGGAAAGAGGGAAATCAGTGGATCCTGAGGAAGGTGGGATAGGTGGGGAGAGCAGAATAAAGAGAGAGAGGTGAAGAAGGTCATACAAAAGCCAGCTTGAACAAGTGAGTCTTCAGCTGCTTTTTAAAGGAGACCACTGAGTCCACTGATCTCAGGCTCAGGGGGAGAGAGGTCCAGAGTCTGGGGCCACAGCAGCAGATGATCTGTCACCTTTGACCTTTAGCCTGGTGCTGCACAACCAGTAGGCTTTGGTCACTGGACCTCAGGGACCTGCTGGGGGTGTAGGGACTAAGAAGATCACCAATGTAAGATGGTGCTTGTCCATGTAAGGCCCTATAGACCAGAACCAGGATCTTGAAATGAACCCTGAAGTTGACTGGCAGCCAGTGAAGCTGGAGGAGAAGCGGGGTGATGTGGGTGTGTTTGGAGGACTTGGTCAGAAGCCGAGCACAGGCGTTCTGAACCACCTGTAGACGGTTCAGGGAGGTTCTGCTCAGACACGTGAAAAGAGAGTTACAGTAGTCTAAGCGTGAGGAGATGAAGGTGTGGAGAACTGTCTCAAGTTCAGAGCGGGACAGAATGGAACTCAGCTTAGCAACGTTCCTGAGTCCCTGGAACATGCTTGCTAGTTAGCTCTCCGGCTAATGCCAGCTTTACTGAGCAAACCTCTCCAGTAAGAGACAACTCATGAAGGATTTTAATTAAAGCCTGCTGTATTGCATCAATCTGATGTAAGCAATGGAAACAGTTGATTCAATTATTTTTTTTAGTCCAATCAAAACAAGATATGAAATTTCCAAAAACACTTTTTTTTCCCTCCACAAACAAAATTCTTTGGGCTAATCCACCGACCTCGCTCTCAGGAATTTTAATAGGGGTTATTTCTGTTGTAGAAAGCCGTTGAAGTGAAAACGTTTGCTTATAACAAAACCACATTTGGATGATCAGAGAGAGCATATGACTTTCTACTGATTGCTTTGGTCCGAGCGCAGCAGGATTTTGTGAGCATTTGCTTAGTTTGAGTCACATTTAAACAAAAACATGAAAACTTTGGATTACAGCTATCAAACGCAGCTAACCCAGTGAAATGTGAAGAGTTAACCCAGAGCATCCATCAGTAGAGGGTTAAAGATGTCATCGTTTTGGCACCTCAGGACGAAAGACATCAGGAAACATCAGGAGTGTTCTTTTTTGTTTATTTTGATTCATTTTTCACATGTTGCACATCCAAAGTGAGTTTCAAGTGCAGACAAGTACCTGACATGCACGTATTTGGTCTGTGGGAGGAAACCAGAGCACCCAGAAAACCCTGTCATGGATAGGGGGAACATGCTAACACAGAACGTCTGGGGCTCAAACCTTCCATGCTACTATTTTCTTTTGCTTTTTGATAGGAGCAAACTGTTATGTTTCTAAAAAAGAACGAACAGTGTTTGAAACATCGTTTTAATAAATGTTTAACTATTCAGTTATAACTGCTCTAACTTTGTCGTTTGCATTTAAAAAGCCTTTCGTTGATGTAGCACCGTCTGAGTCCAAGGACCCCCAAAGCTCTTTACAACACAATCCGTCATTCACCCATTCACACAGACATTCAGTCCCTGGTGGGGAGGAGCTACGATGTAGCCACGGCTGCCCTGGGGCTCACTGACAGAAGCGAGACTGTCGAATACTGGAGCCACTGGTCCCCCCGACAACCACCAGCAGGCAAGGTATGTTAAGTGTCTTGCCCAAGGACACAACAGCAGCATTCTCTGGACGGAGCTGGGATTGCTCTACCTCTGACTGCTGCTCAAATATAAACACAAATGATCTTCAGGAACATACAAGACACCAAAAGCTCATGAGGTATTCCTGATTACTTTAGTTTCTTATTCTTGCTGAAGCAGCATTTTATCTTAAACTCAGCAGAGTACAAATGACACAAACTGAAAAGATTTCACATTTTCATCGCTTTTTGATCCACATGAGAACTTCTCCACTTCCTGATAAGAATGCATTACAAATAAAATCCCGTGTTGCAGCTGGGGTGAAAACGAAAAGAGCAGGTTGCTGTCATGACTCCCTGTATTTCACCCTCCTCTGCCTCTGCTGCCATGACCTGTTTCCACAGCAACCTCAGCCTGCACCTCATCAGCTTCAT
The DNA here is from genome assembly GCF_043380555.1 of Nothobranchius furzeri. Taxonomy (NCBI): domain Eukaryota; kingdom Metazoa; phylum Chordata; class Actinopteri; order Cyprinodontiformes; family Nothobranchiidae; genus Nothobranchius; species Nothobranchius furzeri. Next base: position 61,553,833 of record NC_091756.1, on the reverse strand, counting down.
TCATCTCACCTGTTCCTGTCATCAGCTCATCCCACACACCTGCTCTCTCTGCTATTTAACTCCCAGCCTGCTCTCCATCCAGTGCCAGATTATTGAACGCTCTCTGCCAGTAAAGCTTCCAGCCTTTCACCCTGCCTGATCTCAGCCTCCGGACCTCGTTTTCACGCCTGACCCCTGCCTTGAACTCTGCCTGCCACCACGACCCTCGCCTGTCTTCTACCACGTCTCCAGCCTGTTTCCTGTACCCGCTCGTCCCGATCTGGTTTTGACTCACGCCTCCTCTCCGACTCTGTCTCCTGCCTCGCCCTCTTCGGTAACGCCACATTTAATAAAGACTTTTTATTGAACCTTTTGCTGTGTTTGGTGTCACCACGGGTCTTCCAAGTTCTGAACGTGACAGATGCAAATTGCGCCTAAGTTTCGCCCATCTTCTTTCTGACCACGGGTCCCCAGAAGAACAACAAAATGAATGCGACTCAATGGGGCTAAACGCTATTTTCTAATTCCGCTTGTTATGTGCTTGCATGTGACCTGACTGCTCACACTGTACATGTGCTAGCAACACGTCAGACCTGAAAACGTGCTACAAATAGTAGTTTTAACACCGAGTCTGAAAACCTGGAAGACCCAGAGACTGTTGCGTTGTTATTGTCTTAGTCTTCTACAGCAAGCTTGAAGGACATGCACGGGTTTATGAAGGAGGAGGAAAGAAATGAAATAAACGATGCTTTCGTAATAGTTTAATTTGACAGAAATATGAAAAACACGTTTTCGTTACAATCCTCCTGTGTGGAGTAAAGTGTAAAAATACAAGGAAACAAAGTGTGCTGACAGAGAAATAACCGTGGAGCCGGGCTGGCACATGCGCTGTGTGAGCGGTTCTGGTACTTTTGGGTGACAGCACTATTTCAACAGTGCGATACCCTCATGAGGGACAAGCAAAATATCAAACATGTTTGATATTTGTGCGACTGCACGGTTGCTGATCGGGAGATGGTCGTGAGGTGTTAATCGCCTCTCGTAACCCCCCATATACTACAAAACGTACGGCCCAAAACTCACCCTGACCTCAAAGATTCTCAAATGAGAGGAAAATTGGCTCAGCATGGTCCAACATCACACATTGTACGCTCGGCTTTAAGGGTACAAGAAACAACATTTGGGTTGTTCTTGTTACTGACTTCAGTTCTTTAAACAACTCTGGAGCTTTTTGCCAGCCATAGTCAAATTATAAACACCACCGCTGCAGCGTTAGCTTGCCGGAGACATGGCAACCCCACACTCACCGATGTTAAACAGTAGCTATTCCCCTTCATTTATTTGAAGGAGAAAAACTGACAACCCCTGCAGCAGGCTGACAATGACATTTGTCTCAATATTCCAACAAGACGGAGACATTTCACTGTAGAAAACTTAATTTATTCTTGCAAACCTTTAAGATGCAGACACAGAAGCTGTTTTTACAAACGGGATTTGCCGCTGCACCCAGGGGAGGCTTTTGGCATTTATAGTAGCAAAGCTGAAGCTAGAATATACTGCCATCAGGCACCTCTCCAACCAAGACGGGATATAGGGAGGTCGCTGGGCGCCCTTGTTAACACAAGTAAACACAAAATGCGGTTTTGAAATGATGGTTTTTATTATTTAGGGAGAGAACAAAATCCAAACCTATATTGGCCTGTGTGAAAAAGTAATTGCCCCTGAACCTAATAACTGGTTGGACCTCCATCTTTTAGTTATTTTTAAAACACAGAAAGGTTTTATTTACCCGTAACGTTTCGTTTGCGGCTGCAAAATTCGTGACGAAATGAAACTTTGCAGGTAAAAAAAAAACCTTTCTGTGTTTTAAAAAGAACTAAAAGATGGAATTAGAATTTCAACACAGCAAGAACACACCAAAGATGGTTGGGCCTCCCTTAGCAGCAACAACTGCAATCAAACGTTTGCGATAACTTGCTACGAGTCTTTTACAACGCTCTGGAGGAATGTTGGCCCACTCATCTTTGCAGAATTGTTGTAATTCAGCTTTATTTGAGGGTTTTCTAGCATGAACTGCCTTTTTAAGGTCATGCCATAGCATCTCAATAGGATTCAGGTCAAGACTTTGACTAGGCCACTCCAAAGTCTTCATTTTGTTGTTCTTCAGCCATTCAGAGGTGGATTTGCTGGTGTGTTTTGGGTCATTGTCCTGCTGCAGCACCCAAGATGGCTTCAGCTTTAGTTGACGAACAGATGGCCGGACGTTCTCCTTCAGGATGTTCTGGTAGACGGTAGAATTCATGGTTCCGTTTATCACAGCAAGCCTTCCAGTTCCTGAAGCAGCAAAACAACCCCAGGTTTAAAATCCTACTGTTGGTATGATGTTCTTTGTCTGAAATGCTGTGTTACTTCTACGCCAGATGTAACGGGACATTTGCCTTCCAAAAAGTTCAACTGTTGTCTCATCAGTCCACGAGGTATTTTCCCAAAACTCTCGGCAATCATTGAGACGTTTCTCAGCTAAACTGAGGCGAGCCCTAATGTTCTTTCTGCTTAACAGTGGTTTGAGTCTTGGAAATCTGCCATGCAGGCCATTTTTGCCCAGTCTCTTTCTGATGGTGGAGTCCTGAACTTTGACCTTAACTGAGGCAAGTGAGGCCTGCAGTTCTTTAGAAGTTGTCCTGGGGTCTTTGGTGACCTCTCGGATGAGTTGTCTCTGCGCTCTTGGGGTAATTTTGGTCGGCCGCCCACTCCTGGGAAGGTTCACCACTGTTCCATGTTGTTTGTGGATAATGGCTCTCACTGTGGTTCGCTGGAGTCCCAAAGCTTTAGAAATGCCTTTATAACCTTTACCAGACCGATAGATCTCAATCACTTTTGTTCTTGAATTTCTTTGGATCTTGGCGTGATGTCTAGCTTCTGAGGTGCTTTTGGTCTACTTCTCTGTGTCAGGCAGCTCATATTTAAGTGATTTCTTGATTGAAACAGGTGTGGCAGTAATCAGGCTTGGGGGGGGGTGGCTACAGAAATTGAACTCAGGTGTGAAACACCACAGGTGGGTTATTTTTTAACAAGGGGGGCAATTACTTTTGCACACAGGGCAATGTAGGTTTGGATTTAGTTCTCTCCCTAAATAATAAAAACCATCATTTCAAAAGTGCATGTTGTGTTTACTTGTGTTATCTTTGAGTAACGGTTAAATGTGTTTGATGATCAGAAACATTTTGTGTGAAAAACATGCAAAAGAAGAAGAAATCAGGAAGGGGGCAGATAGTTTTTCACACCTCTGTACCGTTAACTAACATGAACAGCAACTTTAGATCCATTATTTCATATAAATATACACACGGCAAGAACCACCTCAAGTTATCGATTCCTTTGGCTGGAAGAAACACGAACCCGATGCTGACAGGAATCCTTTGCTTCCCAAATGTTTTTAATGTTCTCACATATTCGATGGCTCATGGGAAGGATTTTTGGCATTGAGGACTCAGGAGGGAGCTCTGTACTTGTGTTTTCTCAGCCAACCTGTACTGGACTTGTGATCACAAAATAAAGGTGTTGGATTCTAGAAGGTGGTTGACTTTTAAAGGTAAGAATAACAACACTCCTCCCCCTAAAAGAGGGGCAAAACGTGTGTGATGCAGGAAGGCAGCCAGAACTTTGCAGGAACAAGAAGTGCGTAAGATGAGCTCCGTGACCCACTGCTTCATGGCCTTCCCTTTGGATTTCTCATTTTATCTGCTTGCAGGGCACAAAAAGCATCATTATTACCCTAGGATAGATTTCCTGTGAATTCTGGTTTAAAATCCTACAAAATAAATTAGGTGGTTAATGGACTACGATGGAAGAAGCAGTCATTTGGAGTCTTAGTGGGAAATGTTACACCATGTTTCCTGTGTCATTTTTGTCTCATTAGCTATGGTGATCTTGGGCCAAGTTGGTCTGAATGGCTATAAAACAAGCTCTGCTGCAGAAAGTTAGACTTTTGTAAGATAAATCAGGCTTGTGATTGTTATAGGTGTTCATGCAAGTGGAAGGTCAAGGCTCTAAGTGTGAATATCATGAGGCTTGTCGACCTCCCTGCTGCCCAGAGCCCCAAACAGAGAAAAGAGCCTGAATCTAACAGTACTGCAGGCTCTTCTCACACCACTGAGATCGTGTGTGTCTTTGTTGTGTGGAACTAAACCAAGATCCAGAGTTTAGAGTTTAGAACTGTAGTTCTCACGATTTAGAGGGTGCATCACAAGATTCAGAGTTATGCAGACAAGTTTTCAAACTGTGAGTTAATCAACTGTGACATATACTGTCTTGAATACTGCTGCTAACCATTTAAACATTCTCCCTCTCCTGATAATAACATTTTACTTTATTTCATATGGGATGTGCTACTACTATTTACCTGGTTAATTATAGATTCACTAGGATAAATACAATAAAATTAATCTCTCACTAAATAGAATATTTGCTGAGAAATCACAAATAGATACACTACTTGGTATATATGTTGTGTGCGTGCGTGCGTGCGTGTGTGTGTGTGTGTGCGTGTGTGTGTGTGTGTGTGTGTATCCCCAGTGAGTCGTGGAGGATGGCTGCTTATACTGAGCCAGGATTCTCTGGAGGTTTCTTCCTGTTAAAAGGGAGTTTTCCTCTCCACTGTCGCTGCATGCTTGCTTAGTATGAGGATTGCTGTAAAGACTCTGACACTAGTCAGTGACTCCGTGCAATCTGCTGGGTTCCTTACATAGGAAACTTTTCACTGATTGGGATATAAACTGACCTGAATTAGAATGTTTACTGTGTGAAGTGCCTTGAGACGACTCTTCTACTTTTTACTTGCAAAAAGTAAGTGACTCTGCATTTTAACACCTTAATGTAACAGCTGAAATATCTCCCAGCCTTTCTTGGTGTCTACAGGAGTGATTCATCACTAAATTAGAGAAATTAGCTGTGTTCACGATCTAAGACATGCTGGAAGCAGACTGCAGCGCCAGGTATGTAAGCTCCATTTTTTCTACAGAGCCGGCCGCCAGTCAGAAATTACAAATAGAATATTCTGGTCACGGGGGGGCATTAGGGGCTGGGGGGCCTTTCATTAACCCTGCAAAGGGTCATTTTAGCACATGCTGGCTCAAGAAAATTATTTTAAAATATGAAAAAATGTCCTGCAATTTGTTTGCATGATAACATGTTGTGAAAAACTCTCAGCATGACCACATCAGATAAATATTTGCAAAAATAACCAACTCATAGCAATCTTTGTGTGGTATTTAGCTAACCAATAAACCTGAAGGGTTGACTTCAACACACAGGAACTACTACGTATACGCTGGGTAGGATTCTTAACTGGAACACTAAATTCAGTCTCACTGAGAATAAAACTGACTGAGTTGTTGTCCTTATTCTGTTTTTTTTTCTGAGTTGATTTGGATGTGGCAATCAGTTGTAGATCTATTACAATCCAACACTAAGAGCCAGACAGGGGCGGGTTCCTCTCAGCAGTGTGTAACGCGTGTTTGAAGCAGACGGGATAAGGCTGGTTTGGTTGGTTCACAAACCAGATACTAATCAGTGAGCACTGCAGATTTGGAGACCTGGAGAACATTAGCGTGAGTCCTCCCAACATCACCTGTTGAGCCATTCATTTAAAGTGGAAAGCGTAGAGACATTCCAAACCTACAGTGTATTCAGTCATTTGGAGAAACTGACTTAAACGCAGTGAAAGAAACCAAGCACTGCCATTTGCAGCTCATTAGACCATCTTGTGTGTCTGAGTGTGTTGACTCAAGGATGAACCGACAACCGGTCCAGGGCGTCCCTTCCCTCTCACATGCTGACTGTTGGAAATAGATTCCAGCTCCACATGACCCTGCAGGACAGGGCAGAACATGACTGAGTCAGAAATGTATTTAATTTCTTCAGTTGGAACTATTTAATTGACTTGAATGACATTTTCACAATTTTGAAGCGTGTTACTGTATAATGTGAAACTGGTGGCAGTGTAAAGGTTTATAGGATAGAACTGCAAGAACAAAATGCTCTAGAGTGGTTCATAGCCAAGTGTGAAGCTGCTGGGATGTGAGTCAACTTAATTGCCTTGTTCAGGATTTCTGAGCACTTACCAGTTAGAGAAGATCAGGTACCCCAGAACCTACTTTAGGGATTGTTTTCTTTGGATTGGGGATACCTTAAAGAAGCTGGAGAGTTTCACTGGGGAGAGAGATGTCTAGGCTTCCCATCTGGACCTGTTACCGTGGCAACCCACTCTTGGATAAGCTGCAACTGATGGATGGATTCAATTCAAGTTTATTTATATAGCGCCAAATCACGACAAGAGTCGTCTCAAGGCACTTCACATAATAAACATTCCAATTCAGGTCAGTTCATTAAGCCAATCAGAAATAATGTTTCCTATATAAGGAACCCAGCAAATTGCATCAAGTCACTGACTAGTGTCAGTGACTTGATGCAATCCTCATACTAAGCAAGCATGCAGCAACAGTGGAGAGGAAAACTCCCTTTTTACAGGAAGAAACCTCCAGAGAATCCTGGCTCAGTATAAGCAGCCATCCATGGATGGATGGATGGACCAGTGTAAAATTTTGGAAACTAGGGCTGATTGCAGCGTTACTTTGGCTATGCTCAGACTATCTTAGTCCTGCAGGATTTAAAGACAATTTTTGTCCTAACTGATGCATCTAACTGAAAAATTCTTTAGAGGAGGGAACAACAAATCCAGAAGAAACACTGTTCAGAGAGCAACCATCACACTGTGAGGTCACAAGTGTGTGTGTGTGTGTGTGTTTGTGTGTTTGTGTGTGTGTGTGAAGTTATCACAGATTATATTCAACATTAAGGCAACCTAGCATGGGAACCAGACGGTCCGAGAGCTTGTGTTTCATTTGCTCTGGCAGACTTTAACTGGATTCCCTCCAGTTCAAACAGGTTTCCCGCCCAGTTTCCCAGGCAAGCCAATCACAAGGGTTTTCTACTGCAGGATGAATTTGTGACAGCAGGACCACACAAAGCAGCACCATCAAGGCACCACAGTCCGTGTTGTGGCACGGTTTTGGTTTTGTTTGGTTGTCGGTTTACAGGATGAGGTTGTGTCCAAACATTAATGCTGAAATAAAACAAAACAGCGGCTGCCGGGAGAAACAAAAACAAACTTGTCAAATATCGATCACTGGTAAAAGAATCGAGTTAGTTTGGACAGGAAGAAGAATCACATCAAAGAAGGTTTGTACCTTAAATCAGGTGAGAGAAATCTTCTGTATGAAAACAGTGAAGAACAAAGTTTAGTTTAGGCAAAGACACCTTTCAACTCAGTAGAGCACATTTTAGTTCATTAATCCATTCAAAGCTCAATTTACGCTTTAAATGATATAATAAACCAAGGTTATAGGAAGGTCAAGTATCTGTGAAGAATTTGTTTGCCTCTGAAACCAGTGCAGAAAGTCAGCGTGTATCCCTGTTAGAACATTCAGGAAACAAGTATGGAGGATGTGACCTCATCATGTGACGTAGGTCGGTGTTGGAGGATAATATGTTAGACCATCAGAGGAAGGAAAAGTTTACAAACCTGCATCTTTTCAGGGTTTTGTGACGTGAGCTAGACATTAACATTCTTTATTTCATCCTTTCACCAGAAAAGCTGCACTCACTTTTAGCACGCACACACAGTCATATCACATTTTGTTTACATGGTTCTGCGGTACGTAGTCTGCTACAAAAACGGACAGATGACATCTCAGCTAGCACAAAACAAGACAATGCTAAATGTGAAGATAAGGGACACACTGCACTATAGATAGACTCAGCTTTTGAGGATTTATTCTAACTTGACAAGCATGCGCAGGGTTAAATCAGGTTAAATGTTGCTTGTGCATATGTTAAGACTTCTTGTATCAACTGAATAATACAATAAGCCTGTTACCCAGTGGTATTATGCTGGCTTGAAACTCCCCACTAATCACTAGTTGCTATTGAATGTCAGAGGAAAGATGCTACAGTATATAGAGTTTCTCCATAAATGACACTAGGGAATATTCCTGTGTTTGTCCTTGTCATTATCCCTTCTGTTGCTGAGGAACAACACCTGTCCTTTTAACCCTCTCAGGCTCAGAATACGTTCTGATAAAAGGATGAACAACTAAGTCCTTTAGGGGTACTTCTGAGTTAAAAATGCTCATGAAATACGTACGTGGAGTAACCAGGTAGGTAGGTTTTAACGTTGCAAATCTGCAACGCCTGCCTCCAGAGGGTTAAGCCTGAACAGCATGGCATCAAAATACATTTGGGACCATCTTACCTTTAGCATGTTGACCAAAGACAAAGAATGTTTTTCCAGGAACTTCTTGAAACTCTGGTGTAGAATGCAGCAGTCCTGCATGTCAGGTTTGGTTTGTAACATGCCGATGAGCAACACGTTTAGTGTCACCTTTCCCCTCAGAGCCTGTATGGTAAATAGCCTGTACTTGTATAGCGCCTTATTAGGATTCCCCAAGGCGCTTCACAACACATTCTGTCACTCACTAATTCACACACACTTATTCACATGCTGGTGGGGATGAGCTACGATGTAGCCACAGCTGCCCTGGGGCGCACTGAGAGGTGAGGCTGCTGGACACTGGCACCACCGGCAAGTAAGTAAGTAAGTACATTTTATTCATATAGCACTCATCACAGATGTAGAATCACAAAGTGCTTCACATAGATCAAAACTAAATAAAACATAAAGGCATAAAATCATCATGAAATGAGAAATGAAAGGAAGTGCTTTTGCAAACAAATAAGAGAAAGTCCACGGAGTGGCACAGCGTTGCTGAAGCCGTCAATGCTGTGAGTTCTTCAGAGAGATCTGTGGCGGATATAAAAAAAAATGGTCCAATCAGGATTCGATCCCCAGACTCCTGGGTGAAAGTCATGTGCACAAACCAGTCACCCAAACAGAGATCTCCCCTGGTCTTTGGGACTTCTAGAAGATCCTGGTGGGTGGACCTGAGGACTCGGGTTGGAGCATAAGGCTTTAACAGTTCAGTAATATAGGGAGGAGCTTGACCATGTAGAGCCCTGAAGGTTCTAGTCAGGATTCTAAAGTTAACGGGTAACCAGTGCAGAGACATTAGGAGTGATGTGTGCTCTTCTGTTTGCTCCAGTTAGGAGCCTCGCTGTAGAGTTCTGGACCAGCTTAAGGCGGTCAAGCAGAGGCGGAGCTGGCCTAAATGGCGCCCTGTGCGAGATCCCCCTGTGACGCCCCCCCCCCCCCCCCCGCCCACACACACACACACACACACACACAAGAAAAAGCATTACACCTACAACTTTGTTTCAAATTGCATGGAGTGTATATAAAACAACGTTTGCTAACTGAATACAACATCCAGCTCCTGGCCACCTTCTCACCACTTGTCAAAGTTCTACTGAAATAGACACACTTAACGCAACACAATGGCATCATCGACTTGTACAGTACAGATGTGCTGAAAGGCGAGAGTCTCAACTTTCAGCTAAAAAAAGACCGCTCTAGCTATTATAGTTTTTATTTTATGGCAGTTTACAGTTTAAACGGGATCTTACTAGCAGGGCACCTCCAGCGGCCCGCTGCCGCTCCGTTTTTCATGGGGTAAATAATAGCTAATTTCCCGATTCCAAAAAGAAAGAATGGTCCTACCAGCTCGCCACTTCAATATGAAGAAGATCAGTTCAACATGGGGGAAAAAAACCTGACCTGTAGGCCAGAGAAACGTTCATTAGCACATCAAGTTCTATTCAGTTTACCTGTAAACATATCACAAATGTACAACAGGTCAATTATTAATCATCTTGGCTACGTAGCTCAATCTATGCATTCCAGTAGCGTTTGCTACAAACAAATACAAAAACAACAATAAAGGAAAACAACTGTCTGACAGACAGCATAGCCGAATTCAAGGCAACACAACAATAATCATTCGATTGCTCTTGGTTTCAAGTTAAGCCCATTAAAGTGCTCAAGTAAATAAAAGTGTTTCAAAAACAGCGTTTTTGAACCGGAGTTCTGCTCGCGGTGGGAACTCCGCCGAACAAGGTCATTTTTTATAGCGAAAACGATCGACTGGTCACTGACAAGTAAAAGGGTGTTATTGGTAGATGTTAAGAACACTTACCGCTGAGGTAAAATGAGAGTATAAATGAATTGAGGGGAGAAAAACGCTTTGTTTTTAGCCCGGAAGTATTCCCCAACAGCCAGCTTTCATGGTTGCCACGACGTGGAAGGAGCAAATCAGGAGAGGGACCTCACATCAGCTGACGTGGGTCATGTGACAGGGAGTAGTTGATATGGGTTACACTTTGTTGTGCTTTTATTACAGAAATATTATTATTATCATCACTATTATTATTAAGAACATGCGATGTCTATGTTTTGTTTATGTATTGGTTGATGCTAAAAAAAAAATTTTTTTTAGAAAAAAAATAAAAATAAAAAAGGAAATTAAATGCCGCCCCCTGCAGACTGCCGCCCTGTTCGGCCGCACATGTTGCACATATCAAGCTCCGCCCCTGCGGTCAAGAGCTTTATAGTTAAAACATGAAGAGTGTGTAATAGTACCTCAGACATCCGTTAGACATCCCTCCTTCACCCAGACACTTAGGGAGGTTATTTCATAATGTGAAGTAAATCTTATTAAACGTTACTGTGAAGTAAATGTTAAACATTCATGTTGATTAATTAATTATTAAATCACTTTAGATTTAGACATATTGTCCATTCAACCAAATGATTATATAAACTTATAGATTGTAATAATTGTCCCAGGCATTTTGAGCCACCCGTCACTGCTTTCAAAGCGATCTGAGGTGTGTTGGGTGACCTTACAAATGCCAGCTCTGTTTCAATTTCGATTAAATTCAACTCAGTTTATTCATATAGAGCCACATCACAAGATGTCTGTGTATGACTGTATATGTCAGGTGGGGCCTTTGACTCCTCCCCTCTTCTGGGACTTCTTTTGATGATATACATCTTCGTCTCCCCTCCCCCTGCCACACCTGGTGTGGAGTGTGGTGCCTTGGTCTGCCTGAGTGTTCGTGGCTCCCGGGTCAGGGGGTTTACGATTTTTGGCGTCTGCCTAATCAATCCCGGTGGCTGCCTTGTGGGATCTGGGTCCCTGGGATCTGCTGGGTCCCCGGCGGGGGTGGTTGCCCCTGGATTCTGGGTCGCTAGGTTCCGGGCTCGGCTGGCTAGGGGATGGGAGGCTGCGGGCGGGTCTGTGGGCTTGCCGCTGATATCTCCCGGGACTCTGCCGGATGCTAGTTGTGGCCCCCCGGGGCGATCCTCTGCGCCTCTCGAGGGGGGTGGGGGCTTTTCTGGTTGCAGTCTCCCTGGGGTCCCTGTGCTCTGGGGCAGGTCTTGGATCTCTGGGACTTGGAGCTCCCTCCATCTCCTACACATCTTTGGGGTCGGATCTGTGCCCTCTCACACTCTCTATGGACGCTCCTATAGAGAAACCTTACATAAACAAGCACGTGTACACACACAGGTGCTCACATGGTGCTCTCATCAGTATGGACTTGGGCACGTTCAACACATGTCTTAAGGCTGTGGTTGGCACTAAATGCACTGTGATTTATTATCGCGTGATTGTTCAGTAAAACAATGTTGATTTTATATTTCTTCATCAAGTTGAAGCAGTGATAGTTTGCTCCTGACGTATTGTGTGTCCCCTTTCTGCAGGTCAAGGTTCATCATTGGTTGTTTCTTTTTGTGGAACCCCCCACCCCCACCTTTTGTCTCTTCCTTTCTCTTTCACCTCTGACTCCGTGTCTGGTCGGAATTACAAAGCATTCAAAAAACAACAATAAAGTTTTAAGTATCAGGCGTGGCATTAAAAGCAGACGCTTTGACGCTCCACCTGAGAGTAAATCTGTAAGGCTTGTTACCAGCATTCAGACATTAACTCTGTTTGCTTCACAGCCAGACAGGACACGGAGGAAAAAAAACCCTTCACTTTTCAATGTAACCTTCCCTCCAACACGATCGAGACCGTAGACTCTTGTGATTATTTCACTGTAAAATTATTACATATTGCTCCTTTAAAGGGGACGTTCACTTAAGCCTGATTTATACTTCTCCGTTTGCGTCAGTGCGGAGACACGCAACGCCATTATCCGTCCTTGCGTAGGGCTCCGGCTGGCACGCAAGTACGGACGGAGTCGGGCCCACTTTTTTAAACATCCGTCGAACGAGACGGATTACGCAAGCTTGTGATTGGTCAGGACGCCACTGTTGTTTACAGCGCCACCATTGCAAAGAGAGCAGAGGATAACTAGCGGCAGACACGGAGAAGCTTGAAGAATACCTCGCGAAAAAACTCTAAAAATATGAACGTTTAATTCTCCCGTGACTGGAGGAGTGAAAAGATGCACAGCAAGCATTTTATTTGTGGACGGGAATGACAGGAAACGTGGGTTTAGAGGTGGGGAGCGCACGAAGAGGTGGGAGAATGAGAGACAAATATGTCCGTGTTAAAAGTCTCTATTATTATGCTTTTATTACTTCTCGTTTGGACTACGCAAACTCACTGGTCATTGGTGCTCCTGCTTCAGCTTTGAACCGGCTGCAGGTTGGGCAGAATGCTGCTGCTAGGTTTCTGACTAACACAAACAGGAGTAGTCACATCACCCTGGTTTTGGCACATCTACACTGGCTGCCTGTGACCTTCAGGGTGAGATTCAAGATTTTACCCTTTGTCTAAGGTACTGAATGACATCGCACCCTTCTACATATCAGAGCTGCTCATGCCCTATGTGCTGGTGCGCTCTCTGAGGTTAGCTGGCCATTTGCTGCTGTGGACCCCAAAAATTAACTACAAAGCAAAGGGGAGCGGGCTTTGTGTATGTTGGACCCGTCCTTTGGAAATCCATATGGCAGCCGTCATCTGTCTCGGTCTTCAAGTCAAAACTGAAGACTAATTTCTGTAACTTGGCTTTTGGCGTATGGCCATTTTTTATGCTTGTTTTTATTGCCTGTGCTGTTTTATTGGTTGTTTTACTTGTTTTTACTGTTTGTTCTTGTTAACATTTTTATTGAACTGTTTTCATAGTTCTATTATGGCCTTCTGTAGGGCGCTTGGTCAGCTCTCACGCTGTGTTGAAATGCCCTGTTACAAATAAATTGGTATGGTATGTTGAGTTTTAAACAAGTGGTAAAAGTGGGAAGCGTGCTTTTAAAAATACTCTGTCTTAATGTTTTGGTGTGGCGCATGGACGCACCACAAAACTTATTATCAAAATGTCTCGGACCTGCAGACCATTAGCACCGGTTCCCCTCAGGGCTGTGTTCTCTCCCCTCTGCTCTTCTCCCTGTACACCAACAGCTGCACCTCCAAACACGAGTCTGTCAAGCTTATCAAGTTTGTAGACGACACCATCGTCACCAAACTCATCTCTCATGGGGATGAGTCTGCCTACAGAAAAGAGGTCGAACGGCTGGTGTCCTGGTGCGGCCACATCAACCTGGTGCTAAACACCCAGAAGACAGCTGAGATTGCTGTAGACTTTAGGAAGCACTCAGCGTCACTCCACCTCATAACCCGGTCTGACACTCCCATCACGATGGTGGACTCATGTCGCTTCCAGGGCACCACCATCATCCAGGACCTCAAGTAGGAGCCCACCATCACCTCTATCATAAAAAGGCCCATCAGAGGATGAACTTCCTAAGGCAGCTGAAGAAATTAAACCTCAGTCAACGAGGCAGTTCTACACCGCAATCATCAAATTTGTGTCTCTCTTCCACATGCTGCCAGTAATATTGTTGTGCAGTAGAGACTACAGAATAAATCATGCCACGGTGTATTTAGCACTACCACCCACAATAAGTACAATAGTGTAATACACAATGCCTTCATTTGTCTCATATAATTTTACACATGGCAGTTTTTGCACTTTTGCACATTGGTGGGGGGTGGGCTGATTCAGGGTTACCACCCACCCCCATCTTTCTCCAGAGTGTAGGCTACTGTGTAGGAGAGCCAGCTAGAGAGTAAACAACTTCCAGCACATTACTTCTAAATATGGCTACAGTGGTGCACCTCAGGTATACTGAAAGCTAACAAGTTAAAAACTTTAAAGTGAGACAACACACACGTGCTGTACCGTTATTTTAACTTCAGGAATATTAAAATTCCTTTATCTGGGTAAAGAAAACCAAATAACTATTTTGTGGATTCTGTGAAAGACTTCATATTTGTTTAGAATGGGCCAAAGAGGTAAAGAAAGTGGTCATTGCGCGCCCTCTTGCGGTGGTTAATGTTTACTACAAACTTCCGCTCGGCAAACGCAAATTCCGGTTGTGCAGCAGCCATTTTGTCTGCTCGGATAAACCCTGACGCTGCGAACAGCAGTTCCACCTTTAAAAACAAATCAAAATGTAGTTTCGGCTCTTCTCTTCTGCGATGACTGTCATTTAAAATTCGTATTCCACTCTTGAGAACACGAGAGGTTAGTCTTCTTCGAGATAAATGCAGATTTCAGCGTAAAAAGCGCGGGTAAAGCTGAAGACATGTCGTGCGAGGAAAGCTACCTGGCTATCATGCGCTATCTGACGGATGAACGGGAGCCATATGCACCGGGGACGCCCGGTAACACCAAGAGAAAAATACGCAAAGCAGCCGCCTGCTATGTTGTCCGAAACGGAACGTTATTTTACCAGCGTCGACAGAAGGGCCAGAATGAGTTCACGGAGCTGGAGGTGGTGCTGCGTGACAGCAGGAGGAAGGAACTCATTAACCAGGCGCACATTTTGGAGACAGGGGAGCACCTTAACCAGCCGCTCACCTGGGAGGTGATCTCCCAAAAGTACTGGTGGAGAGGTAAGAGACCGAGACCCAAATGAAGGTAGGTGAGGAGGTCACCGCTTCAGGTCAGAGACTGAAAACACAGAACGTACATCACGAAGCGGTCCACCACAGAGCGGCTCGCTGCTGCCATCTGGTGGTTGAGTGTTGTGTGCATCGGTAATTCTGAAAGCTCTGCGTCACCGTAGCTCCATCCATCCCCAGGATTCAAACTCCCTTACTAAAAGTAAACACATATATTAAAGTGCACACATTACACGATCTCAAAGGTTGAAGTATCTTCCTCTTATTATCAGCAATTAATCAGCTTTATTTTTATAGCAGAATTAAAAAGAGATTGATCAAAGTGAATGTTTAAGAAAATGCACATTAAGACCAATTAAACTGCAGTAATAATAATAAAATCAACAATAACAGTAAAAACAACAGTAAAGCAATCAAACTATAATAAGATACGCAAAAGCTAAAGAAAATAGATGTATTTTTCAAATTACTTAAAAATCACTGTAGAAGGGAGTTTTTCCACCCAAGTAGGATGATTTTTTTTTTCAAAGTTTTGGGGCTGTTACAGCGAATGCCCAATCACCTTTTCCAACACGTGCAGACAGAGGGACAGTTAAATATAATTGGTTTGCTGATCTTAGACATCGAGTGTTAACAGTGGAACCTGATTTGCCTATCTCAGCTGTCTGTAGAGGATTCTGAAGACGCCTGGATATCCGTGGTGTTGGTGTCAGGCTTCCTGCTCTTTGGCCTATGAGGCTTCCTGGCTTAGTGGAAAATTAACGAGCTGTCGAGGAATATTGGCGCTCTCCCCGAGTTTAGGGATGGATTACACTGCGCTGTGAATTCACAGACTCATATAATTGTCGATGAGTGGTAAGCTTGGAACTTTGGCTGAGATTCGTGCGTTGGCACCATCGACATTTACATGTATGGACAATGGGTTTCCATAGACTCCAATAACACGTTTTTGAGGAGAAATGGGAGGTGGCCACCACCGCCATTTTGACCGTGCCACAGGTTCCGTCAAGCCCAGACAATTCCATAAAAGGGAAGAGAGGTGGAGCTGAGGGTGGGGCTGTAAGGCTGGGATCAACTGACGACACCCGGTCGAACTAGCTACAAGCTAACACGGAAGTGGGAGCTAAGCTAACGGAGGTAGCAACCTAGCTACAACCAGAGTTAACTGTGCACAACACCAGAGCTCCTGAGTCAGAGATACGCCGGGCTGACCGCTGGGTAAAACCGGGTGGAACACAGAGGTCTCCGAGACCTCCACAAGCCGGCAGCCGCACAGCAGACAAGCGCCGCTGCAATCTGAGATGCGCAGAGCTGCTGCTGGGGAGAACCGGGTGGAAAGGTTTCCATCCCAGAGCTCCACAAGCCGGCAGCCCGCGCAGCAGACAGAAGCCGCGATCAGACAGAGATGCGCCGGGCTGTGGGGAGGGGAGAACCGGGTGGAAAACATCGGTCTCCCGAGAGCTTCACAAGCCGTTAGTGGGAACCCAGCTCCACCAACATGTTATATTTCAACCCATTTTCTAAAGTGCAGCATTATGTTAAATGCACTGGGTTTTACCCTATTACATTTAAATTTCATGGTTAAACAGTACATGTTAAAATCTAAGCTCAGCTCGGCAGTGACCTAAAATACATAAATATAATTTTACTTATCGAAAAAAATGAAGTGGAGACTTATTTTGTGTGATGTCTGAAGTCTGTTGCATTTCTGTCTGAGGTGTTTTTTGCATAGCAAAGCTGCCCTCCCTGTGGAGAGTAACTCTGAAGTGCCTTTTTTCCCTCCACCTGAACCAATCCTCATATAAACCCTCTGATCTCTATTAAGGTAGCGCGACTCAGGGTTGCGAATGACCACAGTCACCAATTCTTGTCATGTGTCTTTGCCCATGTATGTCTGATCTCTGAATTGTGTGTACTGAAACTCTAATTTCCCTCTGGGATTAATAAAGTATCTTTGAATTGAATTGAATTTGAATTATACGGGGAAAGGAGCTCAGTAATAACTGCAGGGGCCATACCATTAAGAGCTTTAAAAGCATATCACAAAATCTTGAAAACCACACAGTATTTAACTGGAAGCCAGTGCAGGGACATTAAAATAGGACTGATGTGCTCTATCTTGTTGGTTCCAGTTAAGTGTAGCTGCAGAAATTTGCATCAGCTGCAGACGCCAAACTCACATGTCGCTAGCACGTCTGTCATCAGCAGGTGTCGGGCCAGGCTGGTGTCAGGCTTCATAAATGCGGTGGTCATTCCACCAGTGTTGGTTTTTCTAATGCCCACATTTAGAAAACATAGTCAGCTGATGGTCCATATGTGCGTTTCATTATTTTTGGCTGGATCAAATCAAATCAAAGCTTTATTTATAAAGCGCCTTCCGCAACCCTGTCAGGAAGCCCAAGGCGCTGAACATGGAACAGTACAAAGTTAAATAAAGTGAATAAATCAGAAAATAAAAGCAATTCAAATTACCGATTACAAATTACAAAAAAAGGTGAAACATTCTAGTAGAAGATGCACACAGTTTCTTAACCTGGATCAGTTTTTCAACTCTGAATTTAACCAACTGTTCAATCTTGATTTTGCGCCCTGCTCGGATTTAGAATAAATAATTTAACCAACGTTGATCAAGTATTAAAATGTAAATCGGGTAAATAATAAAAGTCAGTTGAGGAAAATTTTTTCTAGAATTTATTCAAGCAGATTTTTTTTTTCAGGAACATAAATTTACATTAAAATAAAATTTGGCAGCAGCACTGAGCTGCCCACTGATGTGCCCGTTTTTAAATAGGCTCTACTAAGGGGGTATTATCTGATGCCATGCATAAATGGTAAATGATGGCCAACCAACATGTTTGTCTGTCTTTATTGGCCGTCTCTGGGTGCCGGTGCTTCAGAAATGACATCTGTACCTTAAGATAAAAGCTAAAAGGGATTTTGTTGGTTCAAAGTAGTTCCTCACTTGAGCATCATCACGTATCGTCTGGAGTAAGAGCAGAGTCACTGGTACCGTTTTGTTGATACGTAGGTATCCTGAAGAACGTGAAAGACCACATCAAAGAGTGCTCGGACTGTCAGAGCAGACGCGGTGCTGACGACAGCTCTGGACCTCGACCGTTGTCCAGGCAGGGGAAGGGCAGGGCCTGGACTGGCGTGATGGATGAGGAGGAGTATGAAGAGGAGGAAGATGAGGGAGAGGATAGCCTTTTTGGCACAGATTTATCCTCTCTGCAGAAGTCTAGGTTGGCCAAGGGCACGACTAAGCACGAAGTGGTCTTTGTAAGTAGCTGCTCCTTAGAAAATCTCACTTTTGTATCCAGTTTTTTTACATTTCACATGTACAGTTTCTTGGAATTTCAGAGAATTCCTCCCTTCACCCAATCATCTGCAGTGCTAGACCCTCATCGTTGGGTAGTGGTGAGTTGTTTGCTTTGTGCTGCTTTCAGGTTGACAGTAAGGGGGAGGTCAATCGCTTCCTGCCCAAACACAGCCAAACCATGTTGGGCAAACTTAACAAGCAGCGTCTCGATAACCAGTTCTGTGACATCACGCTGCTGATCGAGGGAGAGGAGTACCGTGCTCACAAGGCCGTCCTGGCCGCCTGCAGCGAATACTTCAACGAACTGTTTTTTGAGAAAGGTGCTGTGACCACTCATGAAGCGGTGGTTGACCTGTCAGGTGAGCCGTCTGACTGATTTGCCGTCTGCTCTGACTGTTTTCCACCAGGCCTCATGTTTAATCGCTGTCGTCTTCTGCAGGTTTTGCCAAAGCCAGCTTCCTCCCTCTGCTTGACTTTGCGTACACGTCCATGCTCACGTTCAACTTTTGCATCATGGCCGACATCGCCAACCTGGCCCGACACCTGCTGATGACAGAAGTGCTAGAGATATGCGAGTCGGTGCACAAACAGGTGGAGGAGCAGAAGCTGGCGATGTTCCAGAGGAGAGACGCCGGCACGGGGCCGGCTGCTGCGCAGGACGAGGGCTCGTTCGAGCAGCCTGAAACCTTCATGGTGACTATTCAGGAAGATGGCAGTACGATGGTCACTCACAGCGCCGTTGCCGTATCAGGAGAGTCTTTGGCTTTTGTTGCACAATCCAAAGATGGCTTCATTCAGCAGCCAGTGGCTGTTGTTACTCAGGCTGTGGGGGGCGGAGCATTGCATGATGGGGAGGCTGGGCAGAACGAGGCCGTCGCACTGATCACTCACGGCGGTCAGGTTGAGCCTGGAGAGACCGTCACTCTGATCTCTGGCTGTGCCGAAGAGCTGGGGGATGAGACGATGACGGTGGTGACCCACAGCGGGCAGGCCGGAGCCAGCGAGTCCCTTGCTGTGGTGTCGGCCTGCTTGGCCATGGAGCAGCCGCAGGTCACTGAGAACGAAGCGTTTGTCATCAGTGTGGACCCTGACAAGGCGAGCTCTTCTGAGGACACGCTGCAGTCAGTAAAGGCAACACACCAGGACGGCGCGACGGAGGTCCAGAAGGTAGAAGCGGCACCTGCACCGGTAAAGCGCAAAAGAGGCCGTCCACCCAAACTAAAAAAGGAGGTGGAGGTGGAGGAGTACGTGCCACTAGAGGAGCCTGCCTCTGCATCTGAAGACCACGCTGATGAGCAGGAAGCAACATCGGATGATCCAAGGAAAAGGAGACTGCGGCAGCGCTCCATGGTCGAGGGAGGCTACGCTCGTCTGCATATGGGGGTGGAAGAAGAAGAGGAGGGGAAAAGTCCATCTCCTCCACACCCCGCCACACCAAAGGTACCAAATAACTTCAAAGTTTAAGAGTTTTGTGTAAAAATCAGCAAACTGGTAATGAAGGTGTTATTTTCAGGTGGGCCTGCGGCATGGGAAAAGAGGCCGACCTCCTAAGAGACCAGTAGAGGACAGACTGGAGGGACAGTTGGTGTCGGAGTCTGTAGCAGAGGACATATCTGTGGAGGAAACAACAGCAGGAGAGCTCGGCACGGAGGAGGCCACAGTAAAGGAGTCGGAGCCAGAAGGTGGAGTCAAGCCAGATCAGGCCCCATCAGGGAGCGCCACAGATGGAGAACACACATGCTCTGAGTGTGGCATGTCCTTCCCGAGACGCTACTCTCTCATCATGCACACGCTGAAACACGAGAAGACTCGCGGATACAAGTGCAGCGTGAGTGTTGGTCCTCTGATAATCCACTCATTCTGAGCGTTCCTTCTCTCAGTGTGATGCTTGTGCTGTTGCAGCTGTGCAGTAAAGAGTTCCAGTACGCCGCTTCGCTTCAAGCCCACCTGGCCCGACACAAGAAGCAGGGCCGCCAGCGAGTGCCCACCTCCAGAAACATGGCAGAGGGCTCGGAGGGCAGAGAGGAGGGCGACCTGGACGGGACGTCGCCTCTGGTCAGGAGAGAGTTTGTGTGTGACATCTGTGGGAAGACTCTCCCGAAGCTGTACTCTCTGAGGATCCACATGCTGAACCACACCGGTGTGAGGCCTCACTCCTGCAAGGTGTGCGGCAAGACGTTCGCACACAAACACAGCCTGAAGATGCACCGTGCGCTGCACGACGTCACCAAGCAGTTCCAGTGTGAGTTCTGTAAGAAGCTGTTTGTGAGCAAGAGGAGCATGGAGGAGCACACCAGCCTCCACACAGGTCAGCGAAGGTCAACTTAAGGTTTCAGGGTTTCTGTATCCCTAAGGAATGGATCATCGTAGACTCAGTTTTCTCAATGATACATCTTCAGGTGAATCAAAGTACCTGTGCAACACGTGTGGAGCAACCTTCCATCGAGCTTCTGCTCTAAGCAAACACCTGAAGAAGCACCAGCCCAAACCTGAAGTCCGTCCCTTCACCTGCTCTCAGTGAGTAGCTCCTCATCCTAGCAGACGAGTGGAGAGGGCTCCGACACACCTGACTCCTCCTGCTTCTTGTCTCCCACAGCTGTGATAAAAGTTTTTATGAAGCCAAGGATCTCCAGCAGCACATGAACAAGCACATGGGCCTGAAACCGTTCCAGTGCCAGGTGTGTGGGAAGTGCTACAGCTGGAAGAAGGACTGGTACTCCCACGTCAAGTCCCACAGTGTGGCCGAGCCCTTCAAGTAAGTCCGGTCCAAACAAACTAAACATTAAAGAGGTCATTCGTTGTGAAGAAGCTGCCTTTCAGATATGTTGGTACTGAAAAGTTCCTTTAATGCAGTTAATGTATAAATGACCATTTTTGCCTGACGCCTGATTACTAAATACTGTGGAAACGAGTTGCAGCACTCCTAGCTGAGCGGCTGCTTTTACTGCTGCAGATTTAAGATCCTTCTACTTAGTCTACCCTTAAAAGTATTTCCCATCTTAGACATTGTTCTGAATGTGTTTGTATGCACATGAACTAAAGTTGTGAAACTTCACTAGTCTGCCAGTTTGATTCAAATATGATTGTGTCAGCGATTCAGTTCAGCATCATGATGCAGCGTTTCCCTTACATAGGCGTAGCCGTGGCCCAGCGCCACGCCTGCAAGCTCCCCTTTTATAGATTATTTATTTGTTTATTTATTCTTTGCGCTGTTTCCCGAAGAAGCAGCGGGAACTACTCTGTTGTTGCTTGTTATCACAGCCGGCATGCAGCAAGGAGGAGCAGGCAGGGCAGGTTGGTTACAGCTAGAGATGAGCCGTGGATGAAGCATTTTTGACGAGTACGAGCATGAAACGAGTAAAACTCGTAAATATCTGTAATCGTGCTCAAGAAAAATCCTCATTGGGTAACTGACTGCCTTCGCCCTCTGTGATTGGCCAGTCACATGGAGCGCCCGCCCCTCCCTACACACAAAACTCTGATCCGCCACACACACACACACACAGACAGTAACAGATCTCTCTGTGATTGCTTCACTGTCGCTCACGTTTCTTCGGTAATCCCTAGGTTTTCTTCAGCTCTCCTCTTTTTCAGTTGAATATTTAAAGTAACTTTTTTCGTAACGTACGTGACGCATTTGACAAGACGGAGCTGAAAACGGCACGCGTCGGTCACCGCCTCCACTCCGGTCGGGTTTTTAAAAATTATTTTAACTCCCCCATCTCTCTCTCTCTGTCTCTGTCTCTCTGTCTGTCTCTCTGTCTGTCTGTCTGTCTGTCTGTCTCTCTCTCTCTCTCTCTCTCTCTCTCTCTCTCTCTCACTCACTCACTCACTCACTCACTCACTCACTCACTCACTCACTCACTCACTCACTCACTCACTCACTCACTCACTCACTCACTCACTCACACACACACACACACACACACACACACACAACATTATTTTATTTAACTGTGTGGGGAAAATGCCAACAACGTTAGGAAAAAATCAGTTTAAATAAAATAAAAAGTTGTGTCTGGTTCTAGTATTTCATATTTCCTAGTTCCTACTGCATGAGTTCAGATGTATTAATTCATGCACTTAAATATTAATGTTCTGATTTTATTGATAAGCTTGTTCTGTAATAGTTTCTTTACTATTGTGATCAAAAATATTTAATCTCAGTTCTGAGGCAGCTCTGTAAATAGTTTTCAAATAAACAATAGTTTATAAATAAACAACTTCTGATCAATCCATATCAATTTCAGACTTAAAATAATGTATTGATGTAAACCACACCCACTAATTTCCACATAATAAATAAGAGGTGCATTCATCTGTGTATCTGATCCGCATTAGTGATGTTTTCAGCACCAGAACAATGAAACAGATTCCTGAGTTTATGTTAGTAATTTTATTTATTAGGAGCATCTGAACGGTTCTACTTTTCTCTGAAATGAGATCAGACCAGTGCTTCGATGGGTCGTCTCCTCTCTGCACTAGAAACATGTACTTTATTATAATGTTCACTGTAATGCATCTTGATGTTCTTAACAGATACATTAAATCAAAAATATTGGTCAATAATGCCAAATATGTAAATTTGTGTTTCAGTCATTTTTATACTGGCTTAAAAATACTTCATTAAGTCTACTAAGCAGGGGTGTAGAAGGTGTTTAACAGGGCCAGCCCGGTAATGAGCTTGGACCAAAATAAAGGGGGCAGAAGGAGATGTTTTTCCAGACGCCAAGAAAAATTAAATGACAAGTCCCCCCCCCCCCCCGCAAACTGTGTCACTGAGACTTTAAAACAAAAATTATTCTTGTGCAAATATTGGTGTATTCACCTTTAATACTAGTTATTAAAATGCAGCAGTTGCTGGAGTGGTGCAGTTCAGAGTGGAGTGCATCAAATAAAACAATATTAACATAAAGGTGAGATGTGTCATTTCCCCCCCCCCACCACCACCACCCCCACAGCTGGAAAATTTCCTGGGGGAAACACTTTGATGCATCACGATTATTTCATGTGGGTTTATTTTCATTAATGAATGGACAATATCAGATATCAGATTATTTTAATCATAAATGTGTCAGCCACAACATGCCATTCCCTCTAAAGCTCTTCAGTCACAACAGTCCTTAAGACCATGTTAAAGGGAAGACTATTTTAATTATTTGAGAAGAAAGTAAGAAAAGCTCTTTCCACATTCAACATCTCAGGCTGTGGGAGAAACAAGCTCTGCAGATGCTAACAGGATCTTCAAAGATACTGAAAACTTATAGGACATGTCCAATTCTTGCCTTTCATTTAGTTAATAAAATCCATAATGGGTCTATATCTATATTAGCTTTTAATGTCTTTGATGCAGCTTTAGAATTAAATTTTTAAGCCGCAGTTCTAAAAACAAACTATATTACATAATTGATTCATTGGTTATCAATCTGATTCCTTATCATTTATGTTCGAGTCTTGATGCATCGATCATTAGTTAATTTCCTCAGCTCTAACACACCGCTGCACTTCTGGAATGATTCCGGGGTGTAAATAAGCAGTTGAAATTGCATCGTCGCAGCAGTCTTTTATTTTGGAAAATTACTAGATGTATGCCTGGCAGCCTGCCCCCCAATTTTATTTGCACCCTAAACACTTCCACCAATGACATTCCACGTAAACACACACTTAGGGCCTTGGGAGTGAGCACACTCAACGCATTTGGCAAGGGGATCTTTGAGCCTCATCCCGAGGGCCGGTGCCCACTTCCAATTTGAAACTGCACTTAGACACAGAGAGCTGTGGGGGGAAGTGGGGTGGTGTGGTGGCATCAGCTGGCATGGGCCAGACGATGCCCACACTGCCAGCTCACCACAGCCATGGAATACACCTCATCAACACACTTACACTGTATCGGAGCAGGTGGAGGGAGACTAGGGGTCTTGGCACACCTCTGTTGTCGCTTGGCTTTCCAGGGCTGGAGGCTAGGAGGGGGAGTTGGTCGTCTGGTTGGGGTCTTGGGTGGTGGGATGTTTTGCCCGGCGCTGGGCGGGGGAGCCTGCTCATCAGCACCCCAGCAGAAAGGGGCTAACTCTGGGAACCGGTGATGGTTGTATCCCTTGTCTTTTTTTATCAGGCGTGACATTAAAGAAGCTTTGATGCTCCACCTGAGAGTAAATTTGTAAGGCTTGTCACCAGCATTCAGACATCAATTCTGTTTACTTCACAACAAGACATGACACGGAAAAAAAAAAAGAAAATTACTAGAGGTTTTACACCGAAACATATGATTTCCTGTCTAGCCCTGTCCGTTAACTGCGGAAATTGACGTGTCCCAGGAGCAGCACGCAGGGAAAATTGAATCTGATCCTATCTTTAGGGCCAAAACGAGCAGCTTCAGGGACGTGCCTGAAAATTTCCATGTCACAGCTAGTTTGAATCACCCCCAAAGACTACAATGGATTCTAGTGTGAAGCAGTGATGTTCCGCGCCGCTGATGCTTCCAGTGTGAAGTGGGGGTAGATTCCAGGTACAGATTATCGGAACATAAACGGAGTAGAATTATTTTGTAACTGCTATTACAGTAGGGAGGAGATGTATTAGGGCCACTCGAATACAAAGGGTTAAAGGGTTGATAGGAAACAATACGTACAAATACATGCATTAAATCAAATCTACGTGATATTACTTGTGGGGTACCACAAGGGTCAGTACTGGGTCCAAAACTATTATTTATATAAATTATATTGCCTCTATATCAAATATATTAAAATTATTCTATTTGCAGAGGACACTACCTTTTATTATGCAGGAGATAATATCAAACAGATGATAGAAACAGTACAAACTGAGATGAAAAAAATAAAATTATGGCTTGATGGATATAAACTCTCATTAAAGGGGCATTATGGAAGTTTGACAGCCAAAACATGTATAGAAATAATAAATTTCTTCATACATTCTCCTGCAATGCCCTGGTCCTGTAGAATGAGCCCTGGCATTTTTACTGTGATTGCCTGTTTTTCTGTAAAATCACAGAAAAAGAGAGCTGCTCGGGTCGAGCAGGCTGCTTCATGCGCGTTCATAGCCCTCCGAACCGTTCTTTGAACGTTGTTTCAGCTGTCATTAAGGATATAAATGTTACAGATACAGAAAGACGCCACTGGCGCTTTAGCTTGCCTAGTAAGACTTTGTGCTTTCGTGCAGAAGACCTGGGTTTGATTCTGGATGTGACATAGTTGTTTTAGAGTTTATTTTTTACATTAATGATCATTTTTTTACAGTAAGATGCCCAAATTTTTATTTGAGACTCGCCGAACGGCATTGAATTGACAGATAAAAAGATGTAGGTTCAACTTTCATTTTGGAACAATTTTTCAAGCAAGGGAAGGGAATGATCTGAGCATGCAGGAGGACTGACCCATCATAAACCTTTGTCGGCTGTGCTGAAGAGAAAGCTACAGAACCACATTATTTAATTAATTAGCCACACGTTCTCCTGTCCTCTGTCCTCCGGGCCACACACACACACACACACAAGGGACTGTCTCAGCTGTTATTTTCGTTAAGGAGTGTGCACGTACAGCATGCGCGCCTCGTGCACGAGCCTCCTACTGAAGCTGCCGTTACGCTTTTGGCCTGAGGGGGCAATCGCGAGCATAAAAATTCAAAACTCCGTAAAGTCCCTTTAAACACTGATAAGTCATGTTTCATGATATTTAGTAAAAGTAACTCAAATGATACAAGTCTGTTAAATATTGATGATATTAATATTACAAGAGTAAAATAAGTAAAATTTTTGGGAGTTATTATCGGTGAAAATGTATCTTGGAAGCCACATATAAACAATGTGAAAACTAAAATAGCTAAAACAATTGCATTGTTACATAGAGTAAAATGGTCACTGGATGATAACTCCCTATATTTATTATATAATTCACTTATTGCACCATATTTGAACTATTGTATAGAAATTTGGAGTACAACATATAAAACTTATACAAATTCTATCTATATATTGCAAAAAAGCAATAAGAATCATTACGAGGAGTAATTACAGAGATCCATCTAACCCGTTATTCATAAAAACAAAACCATTAAAATTCTATGACTTAGTGGACGACAGTATTTCTAAATTTATGTATAATGCAAATGTTGGGTGTTATTAGGTGAACGAATAATTAGTAAGCTTTTACTTACTTTTTGGATTCTTCAATAAATTCGTAAATATGGAAATATTTATCGATTTATTAATTAATTTGGATATCAAAGATATCTACGGGGCACCATCCCATTCTAATTAGAAAGGGAAATGAATCCAAAACTTTATCAATCTGTCTGAAGTTCGTGGAATCGTTTAGGAGCAGAAATTTTCAGCCGACACAAAGTCGCTTGACACAAACTGGATTGAATTTTACAACATTTATTAACTATCCTATTTATCAAATGAATAAACAATGAAATAATGAATAATAATAATAATAATGTGATATAATTGAGGGTGTGGTAATCAAAATGGTGTTCAAGGTGTGTGTGTGTGTGTGTGTGTGTGTGTGTGTGTGTGTGTGTGTGTGTGTGTGTGTGTGTGTGTGTGTGTGTGTGTGTGTGTGTGTGTGTGTGTGTGTGTGTGTGTGTGTGTGTGTGTGTGTGTGTGTGTGTGTGTGTGTGTGTGTGTGTGTTCAAATGAAGTCTTGAATACAAGATGTCTGACCCCTTTTGTCTGGCTGAAGGTGTGTTTGAGTGTGGGTGGCAACTTGCACTTTAACTTCCGAAGTGCTTATAATCAGAGTAACTTAACCTTAAATCACTCAAAACATTTCAAAAGGATCATGAAGCTTCACCAAAGATTAATCATAAATTAATATCTGATAGGTTAAACAGCTTGGCCACAGCAGAAACCATTTTAAGATATTAAACTATGACCAATGAAATGGCGTACTCTTGGAATACTCCCGATGACGTATTTTGGTACGAAAAAGAGAAACACGAAGCTACTTTTAAGCAATAGCGTGGTTTTATTGCTTATTCTGAACTATAAGAAGAACGAGAGAAGGAGAGAGAGAGAAGGGAGAGGAATAACTCTTATCACCAGAACAGCGAGGCGTCCCCCACTGTTTGATCTGATGGTTCTCCGTTGATTTGATCGGCGTTCTCCGTCGGTTTGATGGTCCTCCGCTGTTTTCCAGCATTCTCCGTCGGTTTGATGGTCCTCCGCTGTTTTCCAGCCAGGTTCTGTCCTCACACAAACTGGATCGTAGCAGCGAACGTTTCCTCACACATTGGCTGGAGATCAGCAACAGGAGAGCAGACCTGATGGGCTTGTGTGGCTTGGCTTTTCAGCGGTTCCGTGCTCGCTCCACTTCAGCACTTAGACCTCCCGCGTGCTCGTGTTGATCGGAGCGGCCGCAGCAAAACTTCTTCAAGCCAGTCGACTCTGGGCAAAAGACAAAGAACGACTTCGCTTCGCTATAATTTATAGCTTTTCCGGCTGGCGGGAAAACTCGCACATGCGCAGAACTCGTTCTCTCGGCTCCACTTTGGTGACGTCATCACACTGCTTCCGTGTGCAAATCATCATGGGAAATGAAGTGTCTCTTGGCGCTGATGCTTAAAGATGCTTTTCAAAGCAATTTAGCACAGTCTTTTAGAGAAAATCACTGCACAGTAATTTCCTCATGAGGGTGGAACCTCAACACAAACAAAAGACTTAGACTTAGACTTAGTTCCTCCGGTGCCTACTGGCGCATTGGGCGCAAAGTAATCGCCAGTGAGCTCTGTCGGCCGCGACGGCCTCGGCTTCATCCCATGACAGGTTCACGGCACGTAGGTCTTCGATAAAAGTTCTGCGCCATGTGATTTTTGGCCGTCCTTGTTTCCGTTTTCCGCGTCCTGGGGTCCACAGCATGGCCACTTTTGGTATGCGTGTTTGAGCCATTCGTAGCACATGGCCCCCAAACCGAAACCGTCGCTCTGCAACGACCTCAGCGAGTTGGCGTGTTCCTGTTTGGTGGTGGATCGCTTCATTCGTGATGTGGTCGAGGTAGGAAATGTGAAGGATGCGCCTGAGGCATCGTTGTTGGAACGCATTGAGGCGCTGTGTGATGGCCGCTGTCGACCTCCATGTCTCGCTCCCGTATATGGCGGTTGGAATGACGATCGTGTTGAATAGGCGGATTTTTGTTTGTAGCCCGATTGACCCAGACGCCCAGACTGGCTGTAGCCGCCGGAACACTGCCGCTGCCTTTCCAATGCGACATGTGACGTCGCGGTCCGTGCCACCATCTGATGTGACTATGCTTCCCAAGTAGGTGAATTCATTTACCTCTTCAAGCCGTTGTTGGTGGCTGATCTGAACCACTGTGTGTGCACCGGCATAGCCCACTCGCATCACTTTGCTCTTCGCAGCACTGATCCTCAGCCCGGCTTTCCCGGCTTCATGTTCCAAGGTCGTTGTGAGTTCTACAAGGCCACGTTGTGTAGGTGCGAGTAGTGCGATGTCGTCCGCAAAATCAAGATCCGCTAGCTTCGTGTTGCCCCATTGGATGCCAGGGTCGCCTTTATCAAGCGTCCGTCGCATAGTGAAGTCCATAACGAGGAGGAACAGGAGCGGCGACAGGATGCAACCTTGTCTGACTCCCGTTTCGATCACGAAGTATTCCGTCAAGCCGTTTTCTGTGCGTACGCAGCAGCGAGAGTTGTGGTACAGGCTGCGGAACAAACCGATGTACCGTTCCGGGATGCCGTATACTCGAGCAATATCCCATAGTGTTTCACGGTGTATGCTGTCGAAGGCCTTTGTGAAGTCGATGAAATTGATTGAAAGCCGCTGTTGGAACTCTATTTTCTGTTCGATAATGTTGCGGAGAGCAAATATCTGCTCTGTGCATGACCGGCCACTACAGAAGCAAGCGGGAAAACTCGCACATGCGCAGAACTCGTGCTCTCGGCTCCGCTTTGGTGACGTCATCACACTGCTTCCGTGTGCAAATCATCATGGGAAATGAAGTGTCTCTTGGCGCTGATGCTTAAAGATGCTTTTCAAAGCAATTTAATACAGTCTTTTAGAGAAAATCACTGCACAGTAATTTCCTCATGAGGGTGGAACCTCAACACAAACAAAAAACCCTTCCTAAAAATTTACTTAGAAAATTTATAAAAAGACAGAGTAAATATGAAGTAAAAGGACATGAATAATTTACAATACCTAAGCATAGAATAATTATAAAGGAGCGCTGTGTCTCTATATATGGAGTTAAAATATGGAATAAGCTAGGTAATGTAATCAAGGATGCGAAAACGATATTTACTTTCAAAAAACTAATTAAAAATGAAATACTGGAATCATATACGTGCAAATCAATTATACTGTGTATAAAATAAAATAAAAAATAAATAAATATGTATATATATGTGTGTATATATGTGTGTGTGTATATATATATATATATATATGTATATATGTATGTATGTATGTATATATGTATGTATATATATATATGTATGTATATGTATATCTGTATGTATGTATGTATGTATGCATATATGTATATATATATGCATATATATATATGCATATATATATACATATATATATATATGCATATATATGTATGTACACATACATACATATATGTAGACTCCCAGTTTCCCCTCAGCCTACTTTTTAAAAATGTTTTTTTGTTTTCTCTTGGTTAAGGATTTGATTATCTCTGTGGGAGTTAAGGATAAACTAATTATAAGCCACTAGGCTTCAACCTATTCCTTTTTTGGTTGCTTGATTACTTTTATGTAAAATTGATAAATTGTTGTTGTTGACCGAATAAAAATCTCTCGCTCTCGCTTTCTCACTGTCTATTCTGGATCTGAGCTTTGTGGACGGAAAGATGAAATATTCTTTCAAAGTGGAATATCTCAAAAATGTTATTTTTTGTTGTTTGGGCCACAATCAAAATACAAATTATATTAAATTGCAATGGGTAAATTACAAAAAAAATGGGTCTGTAAGTCCCCAATTTAGTCACTGCAGGTTCATCAGGCGTTAGTGTGGCTAAGTGTGTGTGTGTGTTTCTTCAGGTGTAATGTGTGTGGGAAGGAGTTCTTTGAGAAGGCTCTGTTCAGGAGGCACGTGAAGAAAGCAACGCATGGTAAGAAGGGCCGAGTGAAGCAGAACCTGGAGAGAGAATGTCTGCAGTGTGGCAGGAAGTTCACTCAGCTCAGAGAGTTCCGGCGCCACATCAACAACCACCAGGGTGAGCTCACTCACTGATGAATGTTTGCAGGTCTTTTTTTATCCGTTGTTGTGATGTAAACGGCTCAATTGTCTGACTTTAACATGCTGATTCTCTCTCTTCTCTCCAGGAGTGAAGCCGTTTGAGTGTCTGACCTGTGGCGTCGCCTGGGCTGACGCCCGCTCTCTCAAACGACATGTCCGAACTCACACAGGAGAACGTCCGTACGTGTGTCCCATGTGCCAGGATGCACACATCGATGCTCGCTCTCTGCGTAAGCACATGGCCAAATACCACGTAGACAGCCTGCCTGGAAAAATCATGCTGGAGAAGGACACCCTCCAGTTTCATAATCAGGGCACCCAGGTGGAGCACGCAGTCAGCATCCTGGCATCCGACCTGCCCCCCGAGCTCAGGCCCGCCCAGCAGCCGGCCACAGACGAGCTGGAGACGGTGCTGATCACGGAGGAGACGGTGGAGACCGTTCAGGCTGTCCAGGCTGTGACTGATGGGTCTGTGGCTACGCTGTCCGATCAGGGCATCATGCAGGTTGTGAACTATGTCCTCGCTCAGCAGGCCCTCTCCGTGGGAAAGCCAGAGGAAACGCCTGAGGTGCTTCAGGCCATGGAGGTGGAGGTGGCTAATGTGGCTGAGGTCGAGTAATGCTGGGTTTGAGATGGGAATACATTAGACTCCCAGTTTCCCCTCAGCCTGTAAAATTGTATAAACATTCTGTATGAAACCAAAAGCAGGAGACTATTTTTCTGAACATGTATATAACCTAAATGAACTGGTGTTTTCTGCCTGAACGATGTGTGTGCCCACACTTCAGTTGGTCTTTTCTGTAAATAGCTCAGTGTGTCAGTAGGTGCTCCAGCGCAACACGGGTAGAAGGAAGACACTTGTCTTGGCTAAATGTGGTTTATTTTACTAGGACGTCCAGCGTGGAAGAGGGAGGTCCTGGTTTGAGGACAACACTATAGACATTAAATAAGAGTAGACGCCTCATTCAAGCCTTTTAGATGCTCTGATAGCACTGATGAAACAATTTTCAGTGATTTAATAGTTCACCTAGACAAGCAGGTGGACTTTAGCATAGACATCTAGACAGACAGCGGCTGAAGCAGCGTGCCTTTATACTGATGTCCTGCCGATGGACTCAGCATAAGACTTCATATGAGAAAATCCCATAATTAACAAGAGAAGTCCTGATACAGAAAAAAAACTGTTGATCTCATGGGATGTTAAATGTTGTAACTCATATTCAAAAGCAACAATAATAAAATGATGGTAATAAAAGTAATCTCATTACTAAATCCATAACTGTGTGTAATTATAAGCCATTCCAAATAAAAACATTTTTCATGTATATTTTCAGGGTTAAAAGGTGATTTAAATTGGTGTTTAATGGTGGAGATAACATCCTATTGAGCTTTATCTGTAAGGTCTCACAAGAAATGCTAAAATGAACGTAGTAGAAAGAAATCGATTCAAACGAGTTAACCGTGAATCACCATATCCCCAAAACTCAGTTTCTCTTGCATTTACATTTCCAGAGTGACGCCGCCCTTCACAATGTGACGGACATGCTGATGTCACTTCTCTACGAGTGAGGCATCCATGCCAACAGGTGTGCCCGTGATACCTGGCTGGGGTAGACTATAGTGATGTAATACTGGTGAAACGATGCATTCACGTAAAACTAACATCACCACTCACGATAATCTCATCAGCTCATGTTAAACTAAGCTTCAGGACAAATGCATAAATCTGATCATTTCTTTAACAAAAACAAAAATTCATGGCTGTAAAACTCATCTCAGGAACACTTTAACAGCGAAGTACAACAGCATTCCTTCATACTGGTATGCAGCCCCCAACATGCTTCCCCACTATGTTTTCATCCTGTGTTTTTGTCTCTAAAGTGTTTTTTATAATTCTCACTCGTTGCACTTTTTACTGCTAAACCATTTAAAGTCCCTGTCCTGCCTCATAACCAACACCTTTGTGTGTAGTGATCGTAAAAAAGCCTTCACCATTACAGTTTCTGAACTTCTGAAATCCAAACAGAACTTTTTTCCACTTAAATAGGAAATAATTTGACACAAACGAATATTGTCATGCAGTAAATGCAAGTATTGATATTTATTTCAAATTCATGACAAAATACCCTTGATAAAATGCAAAATATGTACAAAACACTGAACTGAACTGTGTCAGTCCTGTTCATACCAGGTACCTTTATGGATGCTATACAAATTTATACAAATACAAGGAAATATCAAATCATAGTTTGAAAGAAATGATGGCCTACACATCAGTCATAGGAGCATGTAACAGTAAACACTGGGTCAAGAGCATTAGGCCTATATGTGGCTACATCAAATGAATGACCATTTTTCTTTTAAACACACGCACACACACCTGCACGCACGCACACTAAAAATGAAAAATATAAAAGCTACAGCAGGACATAATACTTCAAAGAAAATCTGTGAAATGTTTACAATCAACAAACTTCTGCCACGAATGCAAAAGCCAGTGTACTCGACTATTTCGTCACGACGGTGAGCAACAGGACCAGGAGTACATTTGTAACGGTCTGCAGCAGAAACAAAAACCCAGACAAGCCCTCACATACAGGTTTGCTGTTTGGAAATGATGCATAAAACACCCGGCAACAACATTGAAATACTCGTCATTTCTTAAGTGCTCTCAAGAAATTAAAAGATTGTAAAATGCACCTCTGCTAAACAACGTGACACTCTGAGATTCATAAACCAGAGCAAAAAAAAAAAAAAAAAAAAAAAGTGCAGTTTGGCTAAATAATGTACAGTGTTGTTGTCAGGAGCCGTTGCACAAGGGATGAAAAGTTCCAGTGTGAAATGAGAATTGGGAACGTGGGGAGTTGGCCTGAGGCCGCGTCACTCTCCCTCCTCTTTGATGCGCTGCTGTTTGTTGCGGCGAGAGTCCAGGTCGAAGGAGAAGTCAGACCACTCATCACGTGGTGGGAAGGAGATGGTCTGGCGCAGGGTGAAGCGCACGGCGTCTATGACGCGCTCACCCCGGGCCTCCGAGGAGCCCATGCTCACGGTGGAGGCTCCACTGGTGGTGCGCACTATGTGCGGAGGAGGGGAAAAGTCCATGGCCTGTCGGTGCTCCATGATCCCCTTCCAGATGATATGCTGGAACTCAGCTGGGATCTTCAGCCTGGACAGGTCCTAATGGTCATTACACAGGGGAGCGTTAGTATTCGCAGGGGGAGCCACTCTTCTCTCTAACCCATCATATGACTCGAGTTGGATAGGCAAGGGCTCACCTCCATGTTAAAGTTCTCAATCTGGTACATGTTGGTTAGACCTTGTGCAGTGAAGTAATCCAGGCAGCCTGTACAGCCCAGCCGAAGGAGGAAGCTGGGGGAGCAGGTAACAAGCACTAGGTTAGACTCCTCTGAGCAGTCACACAGGGACATTCAACTCTGCTTCTAGAACGAATCTCTGCTAATCTGGTTTAAATGATGTGGGTTTATCTGTTGGGGTCAGGTTAGAACTGAGCTCATCACGAGGCAGATGAGCAGAAGAGCAGAAATATGTTGTAGTTTTCAGTCCTTTTGTTGTGGGTCTCTGTGTAAATGTCATAAATAAGTCCTGTCCTGCCCGCTGTAGACAGATTTCTGAATGGACTCAGTTCAGAGAAACGGATTTTATGTTCTTCAGGACTAATGAGCTAACGACTCATCTTGTCAGGCTGACCTCATTGTGAAATCCTGATCACTCTCTGCTTGTTCACTAGCTTCTTTTCATGCTAGTGTTTCTATTATTTCTGTATATTTTTGGACTTTGTTGTTTGTTTTTATCTTCGGTTTTATTTTATCATTTAAAATGTGTTGATTTTTTTTTTTGGTCTTTCATATTTTTTGAATTTATAATTCTCATGAAGTGCCTTGTAATTTTTATTTAGAAAGACGCTCTAAACATTTTCTTCTTCTTCTTCTTCTTCTTCTTCTTCTTCTTCTTCTTTGTCTTCTTTGTCATCTTCTTGTTTCTCTTCTTCTTCTTCTGAATAAAATATTTTTGTTTTCCTGTCCCCTTGTTCCCTTTTATTCCCCCTTTGCAGAATATTTCATTTTAGATAATAAAACATGCTAATTTGACATACAGTGGGGCAAAAAAGTATTTAGCCAGCCACCGATTGTGAAAGTTCTCCCACTTAAAATGATGACAGAGGTCAGTAATTTACATCATAGGTACACTTCAACTGTGAGAGACAGAATGTGGAAAAAAAAATCCATGAATTCACATGGCAGGATTTTTAAAGAATTTATTTGTAAATCAGGGTGGAAAATAAGTATTTGGTCACTTCAAACAAGGAAAATATCTGGGTCTCTCAGACCTGTAACGTCTTCTTTAAGAAGCTTTTCTGTTCTCCACTCGTTACCTGTATTAATGGCACCTGTTTGAACTCATCTGTATAAAAGACACCTGTCCACAGCCTCAAACAGTCAGACTCCAAACTCCACTATGGCCAAGACCAAAGAGCTTTCGAAGGGCACCAGGAAAATAATTGTAGACCTGCACCAGACTGGGAAGAGTGAATCTACAATAGGCAAGCAGCTTGGTGTGAAAAAATCAACTGTGGGAGCAATTATCAGAAAATGGAAGACATACAAGACCACTGATAATCCCCCTCGATCTGGGGCTCCACGCAAGATCTCATCCCGTGGGGTCAAAATGATCATGAGAACGGTGAGCAAGAACCCCAGAACCACACGGGGGGACCTGGTGAATGACCTGCAGAGAGCTGGGACCACAGTAACAAAGGTCACCATCAGTAACACACTACAACGGCAGGGAATCTAATCCTGCAGTGCCAGACGTGTTCCGCTGCTGAAGCCAGTGCATGTCCAGGCCCGTCTGAAGTTTGCCAGAGAGCACATGGATGATACAGCAGAGGATTGGGAGAATGTCATGTGGTCAGATGAAACCAAAGTAGAACTTTTTGGTATAAACTCAACTCGTCGTGTTTGGAGGAAGAATACTGAGTTGCATCCCAAGAACACCATACCTACTGTGAAGCATGGGGGTGGGAACATCATGCTTTGGGGCTGTTTTTCTGCTAAGGGGACAGGACGACTGATCCGTGTTAAGGACAGAATGAATGGGGCCATGTATCGTGAGATTCTGAGCCAAAACCTCCTTCCATCAGTGAGAGCTTTGAAGATGAAACGTGGCTGGGTCTTCCAACACGACAATGATCCCAAACACACCACCCGGGCAACAAAGGAGTGGCTCCGTAAGAAGCATTTGAAAGTCCTGGAGTGGCCTAGCCAGTCTCCAGACCTCAACCCCATAGAAAATCTGTGGAGGGAGTTGAAAATCCGTGTTGCTCGGCGACAGCCCCAAAACATCACTGCTCTCGAGAAGATCTGCATGGAGGAATGTGGCCAAAATACCAGCTACTGTGTGTGCAAACCTGGTAAAGACCTATAGTAATCGTTTGACCTCTTATTGCCAACAAAGGTTATGTTACAAAGTATTGAGTTGAATTTTTGTTA
This sequence comes from Nothobranchius furzeri, assembly GCF_043380555.1. Lineage (NCBI taxonomy): Eukaryota > Metazoa > Chordata > Actinopteri > Cyprinodontiformes > Nothobranchiidae > Nothobranchius > Nothobranchius furzeri. The sequence continues at coordinate 61,517,914 of NC_091756.1, read as the reverse complement.
TTGACCAAATACTTATTTTCCACCCTGATTTACAAATAAATTCTTTAAAAATCCTGCCATGTGAATTCATGGATTTTTTTTTCACATTCTGTCTCTCACAGTTGAAGTGTACCTATGATGTAAATTACTGACCTCTGTCATCATTTTAAGTGGGAGAACTTGCACAATTGGTGGCTGACTAAATACTTTTTTGCCCCACTGTATGCGCTAAACAATTATTTAAAGGGGTGGAACACTGAAAAACACATTATTTAAATAATTATTTCTGTTTATAATCAATCACGGAGTTTTTCATGCAGGTTAAACATGAAAATAGTGTCCTTCACCTGCATTAGCTTCTGATATCTATGTCACACTGTCACTTAGCATTCATGGACTCACCCATCCTATCTCTCAACGGGGAAGGCTGTTGTTTTAGCATCAAGGAAACGGCAGAGAACGTCTCGGCTAGTAGAAGCTAACCGTTAGCATTAGCAACTCCACAACGTGGCAAGAACTCTGCTTGGGCTGCTGCCCCAGCGACTCAGCCCCAGATAAGTGGACGAAAATGGATGGATGGATCATTCCTGCTAGAGACCGCTGTAAATGTAATGATTTAACAAGTGTTCCACACCTTTAACTTCCTTGTTTTTTAATAACCAATTTTAGTTACTTTTAAGTTTTTTATTACAAATTTAAGCATTTTTAAACCTTAAAAATTCTACATTAAAGTTCAAGTATTTCAAGCGCTCGTAAGAACTGTGTAAAGCTTGGTTTATGCTTGACGCATTCACTTTCCGCGCGGTGATGCGACTCGCGGCTGGAACGAGCTTCACAACTCGCAGCGTTTATGGTTTGTGCGGCTCGTCTCTGCGGTGAGCCAATATTCTCCCAAACTGTAGGGGGCAGCATGGAGCTCTACAGCATGCATCCAACACTACACCATAGTAGAAGTAGAAATCACTGTTTACAACATGGTATTTCAGCATTTTTAACAGCGTTCTCGTATTTTCCGACAGTGCGAGCTATTTCTCTCCAATATTTATTAACAACATGTTGATCACGGTGATCTCTGAGAGCTGAATCATACAAATGTCTGTGTTTACGAACCTCTGCCGTGCCGGTCCGCCATGTTTTTCCGCGTCCGACCGTCCGCGTGGTTAGAAATTTTCCAAGGTGCGCGTTGCGGAAATCTTGGGCCGTGCGGAGACGCGGTGGAGGGGCGTGGTTGTTAAAATGACGCAAAATGACGCAAATTTTCCGCGCGGAGCCGTGCGGACCTCGCGGACGCATCAAGCATAAACCAACCTTAAGAAATTCCTGCTAGACGTGGCCCAGCATGCACCAGAAGTACTAACTGTTGTTGCAGCTGAGGTTAATATTTCTAAATAGCCTGTGATGTTAATCTGCCGGTGGTTTATGTTGTCTTAAAGTCTGGAGCTTTTAATGGCAGTGGTTCACTGGTATCTTACTAGCTGTTAGCTCATCAGTCTGAAGGACATAAACTCTGTTTCTCAAAGCAGAGGCTGTTCAGTAAGCCATCTACAACAGGTAACACGATAATTATAACATTTACACAGAGGTGAATCATTTAGTAAAATTCTAAATGTTTGTAATTCCAAGTTAAAATCACAATTTTATTAATTGTTCTCCAACAATTAAAGGTTGGGTAGTTTGTTTTATGTGATCAAGTACACAAGGAGTAAAAAAAATAAAAAAAATAAAAAAATCACAAACTTGTAAAGTATTATGGGAGTTAATTGGTAACAAAAAAGACGGTCAAAAGTCTTGGAAATGGGAAATAAAGTGTGATGCTGTAGAACTTTATAATCCCTGTATAACTGTTATCCTCTGTTTGGACCAGTAACAGTTTATAATGTGTTTAGTGTAAACTCCTGGTGACTGTAACGCTAATCACGCTCTGGGTGTGAGGAGGTCTGCGTTGCTGAGGTACCTGGAGATGCTGCTGTCCATGGGGTATGGAGGAGGGGGGGTACAGTGGGAGGAGGGCACCAGGGGGAGCTGTGGTTGCAGTGCGTGAGTGGGGCTCAGTGAACTCATGTCAGCGTTCATGGGGAGGTGGGAGCCCATCATAGGAGTCACTGCAGAGACAAAGGGAGCTACAGTGAGCCTTGTCTCACCACGCCGGTGTTTAGAGGCTATGTAGTGTCAACTGTAACGTGAGAGGGGGCCTGCAGAAGCTAATTTCATCGTCATGCATCAAACCAGGTCCTCAAGGAGGATCTGAAGCTGTCTGCTACTGTTTTTTGGGGTGGGGGGTGGGGATGTGTGGGGACACGCTGTCCTGTACTAAAAGCCTGGAAGGGACGGCTGTTGTGGGTTCTGAGGTGTGTGTCCTTAGACAGACAGGACAATTTCAGCACACTTACTGTCAGTAAGGCCTCCGGACATGCTGGATGGGGTTAGAGTGTTGCGCTGGGGGTTGATGAGCTGGCTCACTGACGGCAACTTGTTGACTTTTCCGTGTGTAGGGGAGCTGGATCCGAAGGAGGGCTGAGGCGGCATTGAAGGTCTGGGGTCGGGAGAGAGGAGGTGACAGGCTGTTAACAACATCCGTTAAGAAATCATCCCTTCTACAACACAGAATATCACCCCAAATAAGGAAAAAATAATCAAACAAACTTAATGCAATGAAAATATTTTATTATATTAGGATTATTGTAATAGTTTATCAAGTCAAAAAAGTGCAGGAGGCGGTAAAATCAAAGGATCTGTTTCAAACAGAGTGGTCACATCTGCATGCCACAAAGCACACGCCTCACGCTCCGTTAAAGGGGATTTTATTCAATAACATGAACACACAAACTGTCCCGCAGTGACTTTAGAAAACATGACCAGCACTAGGCAAACAGTCTTCTGAATTAGAACGTCTCTGTCCTCCAAAACCCACAAAAACATTTGAGTCCAGCTCTCAGTGCACCACACATTCTCTTCAGTCATCTCTAAAAGTCAAGTGTGATTAAAAAAACAACAGGCTTGGTTCCTGCACGAGATGTAAGCAGTTCACAAACAGCATGCCAAAGAAACATCTGCCTACAGGTGGCTTCATAAAACACGGTCTCGGTTAACGGAGGAGGGGGCGTCCAGGAGTTCATCAGCAGCAACAGACAAGAGTTCGTGTCCTCAGAGCGGAAACCCAGGACAGCGAGGAGGAAGCAGAGCAGAACAATGTAGACAGAAACTAGACAGAGAGGAGGTCCATGAGAGGAGGAGTCGGAATGTGGAGGTTTCAGGAGGAGCTGCAGTGCCACCTCGGCTCTCCTGAAGGCTCCAGGACCTGGCTATCCACACGGGGGTTTATCAGGCTGCAGGAGGAACCAGAAACAAGAGACAGAGAGCAGAAATAAGGCTCAGTGGCACAGAGGGAGACAGGAGAGGCTCTGGAGAGGCCTTGAGAAGGGTGACCAGCAGGTGGCAGCATACACCCACAGACCACGCAGCGGTTGGTCCGGTTTGAACACACACACACACACACACACACACACACACACACACACACACACACACACACACACACACACACACACACACACACACAGAAAAGGTCTGAAACTGTTTATTTAAACTCTCTGAGGGAAACTCAGGAGTTTAACTAACAAGAAAACAACATAAAAGTTAAAAAGAAGTCTCCTTCTGTGTTCTCGCCACCAAAGACGTAAACTCACTAAACAAACTGAAAAAAGCCTCTTGGGAACCGGCTGTTAAGTGTCTGTTCCCTGAATTCATACTGGTTGAGTGTGTCGGGCAGCAAATCAAACGTAAACAGCGAGGCTGTCAGCCTCTCAGGGGCGTGTCCAGGGAGTGGCCTGGGGTAGCACATGCCACCCTTGGAATCTGACTGGCCACCCCAAGTGCCACCACACTAATTTACCTTTAAATAGGCTTTTCATTGTCTACAAAAGGCTTGAGGGTAAAACAAAAAAGCATAACCATTGGTGCCTCCCATGCACAAAGTTGTGCCTCACCTGGGCCACCCCATTTTAAAAGATCTGGACACGCCACTGCAGCCTCAGTGACACACAAGCAGTAATTACATCACAGGACGTCTCCCGGTTTCCATGGGTTCATGTGAAATAGGAGGGAGGGGAAATGTGTGTAAATGTGTCTCTGAGACTCTTAATTATGTTGGGACCAACAGACAAAGGAGCGGAGGCAGACTTGGTTCTCTGCTGTTGTGCAAACCTGGCCGAGCAGCCAAAGGCATTACCACTGAAGCCTCTGGAGGCTCCTCCAGCCAGGTACACTTGTCACGTTTCATAAGCCTTGGCTCTCATCCCGCGACAGAAAAAAGGGAACAGCCGTGCTCCGTGCCAGACTCGCCCTCTACAGCTGCCGGCATTCAGCAAACTCTGGGTAATTTTACTGGAGATGAGTTATTCCCAGGTTAGACTGTTCAGTCAGCTTTTCTAGATAAACACAGTCGGGAAGTGCCACACACAGATTTATCAGCGCTACTCCTTTTCCTGCATGGGCTCAGGGGTGTGAAATCAGCTGGCCGTCACTGCACGCCAGCATTAGCGACACTGATGATCCTGAATCTGGATTGTTCCTGAAAACAAACCCAAACAGCTCGACTGATTCTTCTACTTACTGTTTCTGGAGGAGGTTCTGCTGCTGCTGTCGGTACGACTCTATTGTGTGCTGGGGCAGGAACTGCATCAGCTCCAGGGACTCCTTGATTTTCACCAAAATGTCATAAATTTCACGGCCTTTGATCTACGAGGGGCACAGAGTTGAACAGTGATCAGACCAACAGAACAACGATTTCAGGCCAACAACGAACAGACGACAACACTTACAGCCAAGCAAAACACTTCCTCATCTGTGGATCTTTTCCTCTTGAAGGTGGACACCTGTATGCCGTGGGAAACTTGGCGGAGGGCTGGAAAGAGGAGGAGAAGGAGAATGAGTGAAGCTGCCCATGTGTTGAGGAGTCAGCCTGAGCCGGAGCAGGAGGGGGGTGGGAACTGTCCCTGATCACTAAAGAGTGAGCTGGTTGAAGCTGCGGCCCAGCAGTACGTACCCTCACTGCTCTTTGTGGCGTCCGTTACGTGCTGCTTGCGGATGCTGTCCTCATCTGCCTTCCGGTCTCGTCCTGGGCAGGCACAGATCCTGGCTTCAAAGCAACGGCGGCCTAAAACCTGTCCACTGGGCCGGCAGAGGGACACAGGACTTGTTAGAAACCGAGACTCACACACTCTGAGACGGTGATGAAACAGATCTTCTTACTCTCTCGTTTCCAGAGTGACAATGATGAGAATGGGGCGTCTGTTCATCCCACCCACGCAGCTGGAGTTGCACATGAAGTTATATAAAATGGTTGTGAACTCTGTCCCCACCTGAGGAGGAGGAGGAGGAGGAGAACACTGACGGTGAGGAGCTAAACGGACTCACACCAAACACAAAACCACTTCAGCTGGTTTCAGTTTTAGCCCAAAGCCAGTTTCTCTCTGCTGGAGACGAAAATGCAAACGGCGTCCTCAAAGGAGTTCCTGAAACGTTTATGAGGGTTCCTCGTTTCCTCGACTGAGTTACGGCGATTTTAAACCGGTTAGACTCCACAGAAGATTTTCTCTTCACATGGTCACAGAGCTGTAGCTCATCTAACCGTTCCTGTGAGATTTCCACGAGTCAGAACTTCACGAAGGGCTGGAAGCCAGAACTTTCTGACCAGATTACAACAAAAGGTTTTCCACGACGATCCCCGATCACTTCAAAACTGTTTTGTGACATTTTATAACATTTCTATTACAAATTTTCTCTAATTTTCTAAAACACCATTCACTTAATCTGATTTGTTGTTGAGGTTTCTAATCTCTAATCACATTCCAGTGATAAACAGGTAGTCATCAATTTACTCAGCTAGCTAAACGTGTTTGTCTCTTTGCTGTTACGCCAGTGAGACTGAACCGTTGCCTTTATTTTATATCTAAGGAGCCAGCAGTGTCTTTTTACCCTTCATAATATTTGGTTGTTTCTGCATCTAATTTATCATTAAGGTATCGTTGCAAGTATAGACATGAAAACGTAGTGGCGCCATTGGGCACAGTAACAGCATTGCCGCCATATTAGATGGGTTACTCATTCTCCAAACCCACCTGGAGTTAACACAGGGTGCATGGACAACCATGACCCCGTTGTTTGTGCAGCTTATTGTTGTAACAACCGACCTACAACTGAAAACAGATCACATGGAATTACTATTCACTTTCCTAGCCTACCTGTTGGGATTTTATTTATTCCATTAGTTTAAATTTTTTATTTAATTGTATCTATATTTAACTATCATGCCATATACCATGTGTCCGATCTTGTGAAAAAGCATAGTAAATATGTTTTATTTTAGTTCAGTAAACGCCCTCCTCAGTAATAAATGCTGGGGGTGAATGGAGAAACATCCAAGATGGCCGACAGCCACCACGGCAGCTCCAATAGGCAGTGCCAGTCCACGGTGCATCTACGTGGATGACGAATGACATTGAAAGTATAAAAACTAGACAGAAGACCACAAGAGCCGAAGATGAAAGGAACTGACTAAATCACACCGCCCTCTAGTGGCAGCTAAATGAAAAAATGCACCTCAAATCAACTAAAATAACATAAAAATCTAACCGGTCTCTTAACGGCTACAGCCAGTGTTCCCTGCGTAAACACTCATCGCAAATGAGACTCTGATTGAAAATTTGCATGTTTTCTATCTGCAGCTATTTTCTCATTGTTTCTAGTGCATGGACGTAATTTTTTTGGGTGGGGTGGGGGGGTGGGGGGGTGGGGGGGACAGGGGGGACATGTCCCCCTCACTTTTTCCAAAGTCAAGTATTGACCCCTGCACTTTTTACCATCCAAAAACAATATTACGCTATATTAAACTGACACTGGTTGAGCTCTAGGACCAAGCAGAAAACAACTGTTTGTGTTGAAGCCTGTTTCCCATTAGAGCATACTGTAAAGATACACCCCCCCCCCCCCCCCGGGTCCCCCCCCACTTCTAAAGTGAAAATTACGTCCATGGTCTAGTGTGTTATTTTATTTTGGATTTCTTTAATCACCACTGCAGCTACAAGCTTGTGAACTGAGGCGCCAGTGGTTGCAACGCTCTGAGTGGCAGGAACGGTGCGTGACTTTAGGGGTCAGCAGCTGCTGTGTCGGAGCAGAGCAGCTGGAAACAAGAGGCCGGGCTGTCAGAGGTGCTGAGGTGTTGCTGACGGGCCGTTCAGCTGGACCCGTTTCAGGATGCTGACGGACAGCTCACCTGGGGAGGCTCGTATGGAACTAACACGCTCTGTCTTCCAGTGATGGAGTCCTCCACATACTGGGCGTGGCTGTTCCCCTCCACGCGGATCAGATGACTCGGCGGTGCTATCTGACCTGGAAGCGACAGCAGATTCATCATCAAACGCTGACAGAGAACAATGACCAGTGAAGTGAGTGGCGATTTGAGACTGACCGTCGTTGAACTCGCGGCTGAGCTCGTGGTTGGGGCAGCGCTTCACCACTTCGGTCACATGCTCAGCTTTCTTGTACACAGGCATGGCCCTGATAACGGCGCCCTGCGGAGGGGGGGTCAGCACTTTGATCTGAATGGGACAGGTCTTCGCAATTTGGCAGTACAACTTCTTCAGGTCTGTGGAGTACTGGAGCGTGAAGAGAGGTGGAGAAAAACACAAGAGGACGTTTAAACATCGCCCGTAACAAAGTGAAACTGTTAGTGAACGGCTCTTTGGGTTGAATGGAGCTGTCACCAGTCGCTAAAACCTGCTGAACACTTCTGATTTCCCTGGAGCAAATAGGGCTTCAACGCAACGCTGTAATTATGACCCAAATAAACAATTGGAGACCTTAAAGACGTCTCATGGAGAGCCTTTGGGACTTCCGAGGAGCGCCATAAAACGGACCCCTCCAGGAGCCTTTAAACCAGGCCTGCTTTCATCTACAGGAGGGGAGTAGTCTGCTGAGAACATCTGATGGCACTCGTCTTACAGAGCAGGGCCTCTGAAGTGGCTGACGAGGTCCAGCTGCCCATTTTACCCACTTGGATGAAAATGAGTCACTCGCAGGTCTGAGAGCGAGACTAATCTCAGGATCTGTCCCTGACTGATGCCAAAGTGTGATGGTTGCTCACGCGGGCTGGCACGCACTCAGGTGTGCAAGCCAGGAGTCATAAATAATGGACGAGCCTTGATCCCCGGCACTGTTGGGATTGATAAGCAGTAAGCCATCAGAAAGACTGAATTGTTGCTAATAGGCATGACCCAACTGTGTAAACAAAGCATTCAAATCAGCGCCGTGCAAGCAGAGCTTTAAATCCTCTGTGTGCAGGAGGCCCAGGCTGGAGAGGGAGGGGGAATCTACCTGTCAGCTTCACCTCTGTGATGAAAACAACAAGTGGAATAAAACCAGAGTTAAAGAAGGGAAAATGCTGGCGGCTGTGTTTGATAATAATGAAACATAAAATTCCACCTCTGTTAAGAGCGCTTCCAATGAATAGGGGAGCTCTTCCCAGTGCCTGGATGTGTTGACTTTAAAGTTACGCAAACTTGGCACGGGCGTCTGAGACGCCTCTCCAGGACAAACCCAAAACAGCGATTTCTCGTCTCCGCTGAACATTCTGGTGAACTGAACCTTCTCTTCAACAAACGTAACCGAACTGCGCGGTGGAAACTCTCTCAGTGCGAGTTAGAATGAAGAGGAATGCTCAAACTCATGAAAAACACAGCGGGCCTCTTTTTAAAGTCTATTTAACCAGATACTTGGTAGGTTTCAGCTCCGTCACACGTACGTCAACAGCGCCGCTGAACTGATCCTTCCCTCAAATCAAAGCTCCTTTCCAAAGGTTCCTTAAAAAAAAGCAGTGAAGACAAATGGTGGTGCTTGTCTCTTTGCTCCTAACCCGATACTCCCCGTACGCCTGTGTCAATCAGCTAAATGAGCTGGAGAAGCCGAGCAGAGACGGGGGGAACAAACGAAAGAGAAAAAGAAAGCAGAGGATTAGGAGGTGAACAGAAAAAGAGAGGTGCTGCTTCAGAGGGTCAGTTTGTGGTGTTGGGAGTAATCGCAGCGCTGGACGTGGAGCTGAAGGCAGAAGCAGCACAAAGATCTAATCAGAGAGGCAGAAAAAACAAAGTTTGTTTAGATGATATCCTACACACACACACACACACACACACACACACACACACACACACACACACACACACACACACACACACACACACACACACACACACTGAGAACCCTCCCAGCCCTCGGGCTACACACTTTGAGCACACCGCTATGAGCAGCTAGAGCTGCTGCTGCTGGGAGCTGACAGCGTTCAGGGTGGAGGACGGCCGGTTGACTGATGGGATTCAGCGGCTCACCTTGGGTGCGGCGCTCAGGTGTTAACATGTAATTATGAGCCTTTCATTGGTCACAATGTGAATTACACAGCCGAGGAACGCACGGGGCGCAACGCAGGGCTGCTTAATCACAACCATCTAAAAGAAATCTTGTGTTTGCAAGAGTTGCACGTGAGAGGATGTTAGTGCACGGGGCAGCGGGAACGGGAAACACGATCGTAACGTGGATGTTTTCGTGCACCAGAACACTGATCCAACAACAGCAAAGTTTGTGAAGTTGTGTCATCGTGTGTCCACGCCGCTCCACAGATGTGGACAGACATCAGGAGCATGCACTTGGAGGAATACTCCATTAAAAAGCCACTTCCTCAGCAGCGCAGGTCGAGGCAGGCCCACAGCTGTAGCCTTCCTTTCTCTCTGACAGGCGCTGCGGGCGCATGCAGAAGTCAAGTCCTGACAAACATCAGGCCTTAAACAAGCACTGTTTGGCGCCTCTGGTCCTGTCTTCTTCATACCTGACAAGTCACGTCATGCCTGGAGCGTCTCCCAAACCTGTTTAATTCAACTATAATCCAAAGGTTTCCCCCCCCCCCCCTCCTGTTTTCAGATGAAACACGAGGAAAGAACCTGCTTTTTATTTAATTACACAAAATTAAAGTTTAGCTTGTAAAAGGGGAGGGATATTATTTGTTTCTTCTAATTTAGACTGAATGAGTTTCATCAGTACTTGTCCTGACCATCTTAGTGATGAAGCCAACATGGCCACTGTCCTCTAGTCTGCAGGCAGGACACACCGCTCACCAGCTTCCACCTCCAAAGGACTAAAAACGGCAATAAAACGAACATAAAAGATGGAGTCTTATTTAGAAGATGTTGGCGTGGACAAAACAAGAATCTAAAACTGTTTTTAATTTTTTCAAAATCATGAAAAATACATTCAGGCTGCAAAACGCGGTAGTGTAATGGAAACTGTAGGAGGATGTGCTTTTCCATGACGATCGTGGAGACATCCCATAACCTCCACAAAAACTTTCCAACTCTGCCTTGAAAAAAAAATCCCCAGCACCTTTCCTCCTCTGCAGCTCCCAGGACTCGTTTCCCCGCGATGGGCGAGTCGTGACAAGCTTCTTGACACAAACAAGTCTCAGCCCCATCTCGTGAGGCGTGGGACGGGCCCGCAGATGTTCCAGGGGCAAGCTGCGTCTTGCCGCCTTTCGCTGGAACACTTCTTCTCTTTGAGCATTCACAGGCTCTCCTCCTCCTCCTCCTCCGGCGCAATGTGAGATGCAGCCATCAAGCTTAAATCTCTCAAAAAGACAGAGCCCTCCGCAAGAGCACAGGGTTCAGAAAAGAGGCACGCTGTATTTACACAAGTATTATCTACAGGCCCTCAATCCATTACTGTAATCCCCCCCGAGTTCTGCTGAGTCCCAGTGATCGCTCTCGGACCGGGACATTCCTCTGCTCTGCCTCTGGGTGGTGGCGGCTAATACGGACGGCAAACACAACCGATCTTCACCCTCACAATAGCCACAGCAGAGGCCGACAATGGCTGCCTCGTTCGCAACACCCCATTAGCACAGAAGATAAAACATCTTCAGCATGGGTGTGTGTTCATGTGACCTGATGCTGTTCTGTCACTGAAGGATGAAAATGAAGGAGTGCCAACTAGGAAACTGTGTGGGAGACATTCTGGGAAAGGTTGACGTGTTGCATGTGTGTGTGTGTGTGTGTGTGTGTGTGTGTGTGTGTGTGTGTGTGTGTGTGTGTGTGTGTGTGTGTGTGTCACACTCATCCTAGACAGGAAGAGGTTAAGGTGTGGGTTAGGGATTAGGTGTGTCTCCATAAGAACAGTCATCAAAAGTAGAGTACACAGTCCACTAAGTCCCATGGAAGATCCCACAGGCCTTCAAAAAGGGCGCATTAGCGGGTCTGTGAGCAGAGCAAAGCGGTGCTGGTGACATCTTCAGTGGCTTTCTGCCATCCGTCCATCAGTCCACCAGTTCAGCTATTGGGCTGAGATTACGGGAGCTTTACCAAAGATCTCCTGAGATCACGTGAGGAAGCCTCCTTTGAGATGAGAACCCACGCTGTAATCGCTCCTCTTTAGAAAAGGCAGGCTGCAGCGGAGCGGAGGAAAGGGGCCGCTTCCGTGCTTCCACGTGGAAAAGTTCACCACTGAGTCTGGAGAGTCGTGATGGTGAATGACGTTCAGGACGGGATTTGTTTAGAGCCCTCGTGTTTTTTCTGATTTTATGCTTCAAAAAGAAAAATTTGTAGATCGTAAAATCATTTTTGTGCTATTAACTTTGACAATAAATCAACATTATTTCACAGTTTTGTGTATTTATTCTCATTTTCTGTTATTTTAAAGCAAGAATTTGGAATTAGGATTAAAAGTCTCAGCAGCCCCTGACACAGATGAGGAAGGGTGAATCAGACCCATCCAGCCGGGCTTACATCAGGTGTTGTGACTGCTTCCCGCTGTGTGTGTGATGGGATGCGTAGTAAGGCAGGCCGTGGGGCGTGCCTCTCAAACCGCAGTCCCAGCCGCCTCATGGTTGCGCATCAGACAAGCACTTTTGTTTTTAGGCTGCGAAAATGAGAGGGATGAGCGAGGCAGTGTGGGAAATGGGCGAGTGTCACAATCCCACAGTTGGAGTGGCTAATGAGTACGGTGAGCACTCCCTAGGTTTACTTGGAAGGCACAGCGCCGTGCGTCGAGTAAGTGGGGGGGGGGGGGGAGGTGGCGATGAGTCAAGCAGCCATGTTTGTAAACCAGTTCAGGTGATCCTTTATGTCATTATTACCTGGAAGCCCATGATGCAACTTGTGTCTGCCACATCCCGAGTCTTATTCTGTCAGCGGCAGCTGCCCCCTGCAGATTCCTCCAATCAAATCAGCCCAAATGAAAGATGTCTAAAACACCGGAGCTAAGCCTCTGTGCGCCGTGTTGTCTGCTGGAGTGCACAAATAGACCAAACTAGTTGGACTGTTGCGGTGTCTGCAGAGAGGAGTGCACATTATGCACAAACAACCAAACAGGTGGAGCAGTGATGCACCACACAACCCAATCACAGAGCCGGAGGAGCTGGTTGTGTTGGTTGTCTGCATGTCACACGGTGACATCCAGCTAAACAGGACAACACCGCACCTGGACTAACGATTGTACTTGTTTACTTCTTTCAACCACCAAACACGAGTAAACACGTGTCTGAGTTGTGGGGGAACAGGTAAAGCATGACCAACAGATCAGAACGGAGGAAGGCTAGCGCTTCTTCGTTTCCTTTTTGTTTGTTTGTTTGAGGGATTCTCCAGTAAAAATGCAACTTTGGTAACACTTTACAATAAGGGTCCCTTTATTAATGCATTATTAAACATTAATAAACAAAAGGTGCATTTATTAACATCATCATTATTGTTAACTATTACGTGTCCTTAAGGTTAGGACAAGTAGGGGGGGGGGTCTTCTATGTAATGCATTAGATAATATTAAGCAGTTAATACTTTATTGAATAGTTTGTTCATGCTTAATAATGCACTAAGTAGCATTAATAAAGGGACCCTTATTGTAAAATGTTACCAAAACTTTTTCTGGCAGCTTTCTAAATAAGCTTCTTTGATTCCATTTGTTGTTTTATTATTATTTATTTATTTTTCCGGATCAGTCATTAGCAAACTTATATCTTGTTTAGGCATAACAAGTTACAGAAATACAAAAATAAGCAATAACAACAATAACAATAAACCCGACTTTGCTAATAAAAACCAAAACAAAAGACACTTGCGTCGTTGCTTTTTGCACCGCGTCATCAGCCGTCTGCCGATGGAGCGTTTCCACATCTTTTGGTTGTGTTTGTGAAAATGTCGACAACGACATAGTCAAGATAACTTTGACCTGACGTGATGACCCTCCAAGAGCTTTGGGCTGAGCTCTTGGTGAACAGCAGACGAAGAACTGTGACGGTACATCACTCGGGTCTAGTATCAGATCTGGTTTTTATGGAAATCCCAGTCAGATTTCTGCTGTTGATGCTTGATGCAAAAACGATGTTAACTTTGTTTTAAATGGAACAAAAAAACGGAGGAAATTATCTTTTTAACAGACTGTTTAAAATGTGCGCCGTTGCTCTTTCATAGTTTTTATGAGCCATCCTTGCTTGGATGTGGAAATACACAGATTAAGAATACAAGGGCCCATTTCTAATCCAGTGGCGTGTCCAGATCTTTTAAAATGGGGTGGCACCAATGGTTATGCTTTTTTTTGTTTCACCCCCAAGCCTTTTGTGGACAATGAAGAGCCCATTTAAAGGTAAATTAGTGTGGTGGCACCTGGGGTGGCCAATTAGATTCCAAGGGTGGCATGTGCTACCCCAGGCCACCCCCTGGACACGCCCCTGTTCTAATCCAGTGTAGCGTTCTGGTCAACCAAAGTGAAATCTTTTACTTAAAAAAAATAAAGTAGGAAGGCTGAAACATCCCTGATGAAGTTATAAGTTATGATTCTGAAAACTCAGAAAGAAATCTGGCTCCTTTAAACATAGACTCAAACATTCCTCACCATTGTAGAACATAAAGTTAATTTTGCCACAAAGCAAAGTAACTTTTATTTAATAGGGTTACTTTGATCCTCTAGGATTACTTTTGGAGCTAAAGCAGTGAACATGTTCTGTAATGACGGTGTGTGAGGTAAGTGATGGTCCCCCCACGGCTCCCCCTTGCCCTTTCTGTCAGCGACCTCACCATAAATGCCCGAGGTTTGGCGATGATCTATACATCTCAGGTGACATTCCTCCCTGCCAGATGCAATCGTGCAAAGCAGGACTTCAACATACGCCTGAATCTGCCTAGAGCATCCGCAGTCAGATAAGGAGTTCAAACATAAAGAGGTCCCTTTAACCTCTAACCTGACCAACAACGGCCTCATTTTATGGCAGGTCACACATTAGAGAGGATCTCAGATCCAAGAGGTGGAAGATGGCTGCTCACATGTTTTAACGGAAATGAGAAAAAGTTAATTTTACGTTTTTCTTGGATAAAAACAAAAAGAAACACTGAGAAACCCGAATGTTTAGAACAAAGGAAGAAACAGGTTTGAGTCTATAACAACACGGTCACCAACTTACCTGGTTGTTCAAACTCTCAGCAATAGATTAAATATGCTTTTTAGTCACTATACAACAAAAGGTAACATTTTTCTTCTTCTAGAATAAAAACACCTGAGAGTTCGACTGTTCTTACCGTCCAGGTGGCAGATTTTGCTGTACTGGACTGCTGGAAGGACACATCAAAGGTGTGTGGTCCGGCATAATCGGTGTTGGATGGGATGGCAGGTGATGGAGAAAGGGCGTCGAAGGTGGAGCTGGGCTGGGCGTAGGGTGATGGAGCTGTCACGTTGTTCTGAGTGTGCTCATTGTTGTAGGGGCTGGTGGAGGTCGAGCCCGTACTCTGCTCGATGCCATTCAGGAGCTCCAGGTTTGTGTACTGCGACTGAAGACAAAACAAAGAGAACAAAGGGATGTGTTAAGTGATTGCAGGGGGAATGTTTTCACGTTTCATTGATTTGTAGGAATGAGACGGGATGGAAACTCGGAGACAGAGCCGGAATCTTCCCTGACAGCAAACATGCTGCTGAAAGTGGCGTCCTGAAACGAAGCACAGCTTTCCATGCATCTCAATTCAGTTTTAAAGATAATTAAGTCTATTCTGTTACAATCCCTAACCCATCTTCCAGCTGGTGCTGGTACAGATCCCAATCATCTCCGTTCAGTCATGATGGAGAGTACATCTTGAGCTGAGCCAGGCCATTCCTGCTTGCTCTGCTTGCCATTCACCCCATTCCTTTCCATTTATAAATGGCACATTCCTGGATGAGGTGCCATGTCTTGCTCTTTCGATGGTCATTAATCTCTCGGGGGCCTCTTGTTTATTTCAAGCGCGACTGACCACAGCTGTCCGACTCACACCCGCCACGCTGCCAGGTGTTAGTGGTGCACCAGGTGACCAAAAAACCCAGAGAGCTCCTTTACACAACCAATAGCAAAGGTGATGACTCGAGAATCCGTGATGTGGTATTATTACTCTCTCACTGATCCACGCAAAAGCACAGACAGACCCGTGCAGTCAAACAGACACATCTGAGTGTGTGTGTGCGTGTGTGTGTGCGTGTGTGTGTGTGTGCGTGTGCGTGCGTGTGTGTGTGTGTGTGTAAGTCTCAGCTGCGTCGCTTTTCAGAATCAGTGACACCTGAGCTTACAGGAGCTTTTCTGCAGGACAGCAACACTGGGTGTGCAGGTGTCTAGAGACAAGTATTTTGTGAATGGCGAGCACTCTCTGGTGATTCAGGAGGTGGGGAGGTGGGGGGGGGGGGGGGGTGGTTCTTCTCCATACAACACAAAAAGTGTTGGAAAGTCTCAGCACAGCGGGCGGCAGAGGGCCCCCGTCGGAGGGACTTTTAGGGAGGAAAAACAAACAAGCAGCGCCAAACTTTGCTTTGACGAAGCAACAAAACCTGATTTGTTAATCTGCTTCTAACAGCCAGAACTGATGAATAAAATTAAGCTGGGAGTTCCCAGGGTGTCTTAATTTCCTGTCTGGACAGTTTTCCCGTATGCGAGAGTGACTGATGATGATATCACAGCAATTCCTTTGAACTGTGGTACAATCCCTCGGGACTCAGCCGGTGAGATGACACAGCCACCCCCAGCACCTGATGCAGGCTACTGCCATGGGGGATGTGACAGGCACTAATTATCAATGCCAAATTATCATTCTAAAGCCAGGTTTGATGCTGGCCAGAGACCAGACGTAGATAAAAGCAAGGACACAAAAGGGGAATGACTGGCGTGCTTCCAAATAATGCCAACGTCCGACTGACAGAAGGATCAAAGGTGAAAACGTCGGTAAAGACCACCTGAGTTCATCACGTTTTAATGTTTAATCAGCTGGAAGCCGAATATCAGATTCTCTAAAAGTCTTCCCGTCCTTTAATCAGGCCTTATTCCACTAGAATACAATAACTATGTAATAACCACTCAAGCAGCTCTTAAAAATTCCTTCTGCTGAGGACCGACGCTGCGTTCAAGCCTCCGGGATGTGAGGCTGCTGAGTACTGCACAGTAAATCAGCGTCTCTGACAACCCAAGAGCCTTTAATAAAGTTTGTGTTGTCCCGTTTGAGGCCTGGACGCTCCTTTACGTGTACGCGACCACCGCCGAGCCAAGCTTTCGGGTCACCAGGAACAAGCCTCTGACCTTTACGCCGATCGCCCGTTCACACCAGTGTTGGAATCTGAATTACCCACAACACATTTCAGAAACGTTTGAAATACACTTGGCAGCACTGATTTAGAAGTCACTGATAGGCCCGACACATTGGCATCTAGTAGGACACACTGACACGCTAAATCACTCCGTGCCGCGTCCTGCAGGTATTGATAAGGCAGCTCATGTTACTGAAGTGGATCTGACTCGAGTCAAACGGCTCCTTCAGTCAAACCGTGTTTTATAAATACAGGGCGGTGGTGTCGTGTGTTTCTTTGAACACCAGCAGCGGTAGGACAGGAGTTTTCTTCTTTAACGTCAAACAAACACAACCAAACTCCTCATTAAAGTTAAAGTTAAAGTCCTTTTGCCATCATCATCATCAGTGGTGAAATTCATCCGCGCATCTGACCCACCCTCGCGGGGAGCGGTGAGCTGCAGCTGTGGCTGCGTTTGGGAACTATTTGGTTTAATTTAAATCTAAACCAACAATTCTTTCTTGCTGCTACGTTTATTGTGCTAACGCTGAAGCGGGACCTCGAGAGGACCTGGCCTGAGGGGGGAATAGCTCCCATTCCAGGACCTCCCTGCTCCACCAGCACTGGGACAGGGGTCTGATGAGTGACCACAGGGGTGGGAGGCATTAAAGGCTCAACGGGGCTCGGGGATGGCTGATGGTCTATCTGCACCTTATACCTGCTGGGGTGGGCAGAGCAGGTGATTGTATCTGCATCAACATACCATCAAAGCAATTAGGACCCCGAACTAAACAGCAACGCCTGGCTGGTCCCATTCTAATGGCTGGAGCGGCTCCCTGCAGACTGAGGACAGGGCAACCTGATACCTCACACTCTGGAGGTATTGAGGTGAACACCACTTAAAGACCCCCCCGCCCACCCCCCCACCCAACTTAAAAGACAGGGACCTGACACACCTGCTATCTGCAACCTGCAATCTAAGAATCCATCACTCGCTCCCTATCTACCCGCTACAGAGAAATAAACCGATGATGGAAGTAAATCACGACAGCCGGGTGGCGCGATCACGGCGGGGGTCTAACAGAGCAGAGGCTCAACATCTGGAAACAAATGTAGGTTTTCTCTTGATTAAAGAATGGCTTTTCTAAACCAAAAGAGTAAAAAAAATCTACGATTAACGAGAATTCATTCAGGAAATAAAGAGCTAGAGCCACATTTCAGCATTTTGTTGAATTAAAAACGTGCCCGTCACGAAGCTCTGCAAAACGGAGTCGACATGAACATCTACAAAACAAAACCCATCATGGAAGCATTTTCAAATGTTGGATGTGTCAGAATGTCTTTCTGCCACAACACGACCGGAACAAAAATAAAACTCCCAAATCTTTCAGAAGAAAGAATTCCCACCATCTAGGACGGGTTGAATGAGACCAGGAGTAAATCCCGTCGACTGACTCAACACCCAGCCAGACAGCAGCCATTTCACAAACAGACTTCCAGATGTTTACATTCCTCCCTCTGTCACACACACACACACACACACACACACACACACACACACACACACACACACACACACACACACACACACACACACACACACACACACACACTCAGCTAGGTAACAGTAAACGGACTGGAACCATTCCCTACACTCCATCCTGCTGCGGACACTGACTGAAATCTGTTAGTCTGTTCATCACCTCGTTTCTTTTTAAATGAAGGACGCTTTGTGTCGAATGGAGAAACCCCCAGAAGGATGAACAGCTGTTATGGTTTTATTCACTTAAGCATGATGAAAAAACCACAGAAGGCCTTTTGCTTCGGAGGGCTTCGATTAGTCCAGCTGACAAACTGAGAGCAATGAGTGGGGCCCCGCTGGCGCTGCTCTTACCCCGCTGTAGGACGTGGTGGTCCCCGTCTCCAGGTACAACATGTTGGCGCTGAGGTTGAGCAGAGCTGCTGCTGTTTGCTCCACTGGCTCCAGGATTCCACAAATCTCTGTTCCTCACTCTACAGGAGTGATGCGGACTGCAGACGCAAAGTGGACAAGCAGAAGCTTCTATTGGAATCTATGGGAAGTTCATTTATACCTGGAGGAGAGGGGAGGAGTCTAGGAGCTACCTGTCCAATCCCAAAATCCACACCTATCCCCAAAAAGCAGAGCCACTTTTCCTCTAGCTTTGAGACTCTGCAGAGAGGCTTGGAGGGAAAGGTTTCTGGAGGAATAGATGTATTCGTGTATGTTTGGTGGGACAAAAATAATCCACGCTTGATTTTCATCCCTTTTTATTTTGATGATAATAAAGAACAATAAAATAATCCAAGAAAAAATATTTAAATCCGGTCAGATCAAAACAAAATAGAGTAAATTAAAACCCAACCTAAATTTATATTTGATAGGTGTTTGTGAATGATTGTAAAACAATAAAAAATAACCTGTATATGAGACCCGGGAGCAGCGGCTGCAGACTGACAGCTGGTTGGTTAGTTTGCATAAGAATAGTTTTCCTCTGCAGCCTGTTGTCGTGGAGGCAGAGAGAGACAACGACGACTCCTGCAGATCCACCAGAGATGAGCGTTGTGGATCTGTTTTGGAAACATGCTTTTTAAATGGCGGCAGCGCTGAGATGGTATCGCCCTCGTATCTGTGGCAAAAAACTGTCTTCATGAAAACAAATCATCTGCATTTTCTCCCCAATATGAAGTCTTGTCCCGCCTGGCAAGCCAGACTAAATAAATATATTATTTACAGTTTGCAAAGCAAGACTTTGGTCTAGTTCACAAGGCGGCTTGTCCACTAAAACGGATCAATTTCAGCCTGAAGCAGCAAAGTGTTGATTTATATTCTTTGAGAGAGAAAATTACATTTTTCTTCTCAAACCTAAACGTATTTATCAATCATAAACATTTTTGATGAGGAAATAAAAAAAACCAACATTGATTTTGAAGATGACATTCTGTTTAAGAATATCCGCTCTCTGTTCGAGCCCTCTATCCAGCTACAGCACAAGAGACGGGTCAGCGGGCCACAAATCACTTTGCTGAACCTCTCGCCCCGTGGTCAGAGTCATCTGCAAACCTAAGCATGATCGTCTCTGATCACCAGCCACACCCTGTTCCCGCCTCAGGGCTGCAGGCTGCAGGTCAGCCTGCAACAAAAGGCTAATCAACACCTGAAAGAGCGCCATCCAAAGGCCCCCCAACGTCTGCGGCCCTGCAGAGGGTCAAGGCAGCTTTTGAAAATAGACAACTAGCTCTAATTATGCCAGAGCAGTCAGTGCTAGGTTACTGCTGTGGTGAAACATATTTTCATGAGCAGCAAATAAACACGCTGCTGGTTTCTACTTCAGCAGCAGTAACGTGAACTAACCCCAAACAAATCTGAAACGGTAACACCATTTTTGTTTGACCAATGAGAAACTCCGCACCTGGGTTGGAACTGAGTCCAGTCATGTCTGACTAGAGGATTTTAAGCGTCTCGTTGGGTTGTGGGTGTTGGGGACAAACGGAGATCAGCGTTTCCAAAATGTTTTTTGAATCATTCACAGAGATTCTCGTGTTCCTCGAGTCCGTCCGAGGGGTCTCACTCTTGTGTCACAGGAATCATGAATACGTTTGATACGTTGCGTTTGTGCAAACGATGGAAACCATTTGCTATTTTGACAAGTGTCTAGCTTACAGTCCGGTTTGACTGCAAGTGAAAATGTGAGCATTTTTACTCTGTTTTCCCCGTTCAGTCGTCAGCGGTCTCGGCCCAGCGGGACGCTGGCTTCAGGCTCGGGTTCTATTAACATAAACAGCAACGGATGCCTTCTGAGCCGTGTTTTAGTAATAGATCTCTGATAACTGCATTAATGCTGCAGAGAGGAACTATGTAAGACTGGACAGCAGCAGGGATCTGCAAATCCAGGGGCTCAGACAAAAGAGGCTTTTCTAAAGTTGTTCCTTTTCAAGAGCCTCGTCCTAAAGTCACTCAGATTAGTTTGGTATCAGGTGTCAAGCTGCAGCGGTGCACCTGAAAACACAGCAAGCTGCCGTCCACGCCGACAGATGCACGCCAGCTAACAGGAAGCTGGGAGTCACTTGGGTGGAAGTTCCTAAAATCCAATAAATTGTTTTTTTTTTAAAGAATCTTTTCAAATAAAAACATAAACATGATTAGAAAGCTTTAAACTCCTGTTTCCTGCTTAATTCCCTTTTAAATTTTCAGGAATTCTGTCATTTTTGGGTCCTTTTTCTTGTCTAGGTGAACATATTTTAAGGGAAATGTCCAAATGAATTATCTTTAAAAAAATAAAAAATACATATCTTTAATATAAAAACATAAAGCTTAGTGATTCAGGGAGAAAAAATAACTTATAAAATAAATGGTCTTTATAAGCACTGATCTAAATCACGAAGCTAAAGCATCAAACGATGCAGATGATTATCTGGAAAATTAAGTTAAACATTTACTCTAAAATAAAAGTAAAACTTTTGAACTGAACTAACTCCACGTGTAGCAAATGGTTCATATTTGCAAAAATGATCTGCACTTTTCTTGTTTACATTTTAATCTAAGCTAGGTGCTGCACAACGTTGACCATGCATGCTGGAACTGATGAGTTTCCATCTCACACAAAAGCTACATGCAAAGCATGTTTCAGATGTTTAGCCTATGATTTTATTACTTTTCATAATTTAGAAAACAGACATTTGAGTTTTCGCAGTCTGGAAATTCAAATATTTTCCCATTCGGTGTTGTCTTATTCTCTGTTCCTATCTAGGAGTTGTTTATCCTAAGACTGGAATAGTTATTCACACGTTTCTGGAATGCATAGCATCCCTATAATGCTGTTACCATAAATCTCTTTAGAACTGACCACATCTGTCTACAGGAAGGTAAAGAAGACGTTTAACCCTAAATATGTAAAGATCAAAGCAAAGATCAAAGAGGAAAATAGGAGAAAAACCCAAATCTGTGCCAGAAAGACCTAGAAACGTACCTTCAGCATTAAAGCTGCACAACAAAAGGTAAGAAGTAAAAGACCTCTCCACCAACAGGCAGAGGCGGGGTTTTAAACTTGCACAATCATCCAAAAGGAGTTAGAAAGAGAGAGAAAAAGAAATTATTCTTATGTCTCAACATAAAAAGGAAACGATCGAATTATCTAAAAGATAAAAATTTCCGTTTGGAAAAGGCTCTCTTTAAATATTATTGATGAGGATGAAGTCTGAGAAAAAGGTTCTACACGTTCTGGTGGAGTCGACTACCGTCTGTGGTTCTGGACCGTGAACAACAGCCTGGCTTCAAGCCAGAGGCAAACCGGTGCAGCCTTTGGAGATTGTGTTATTCTTTCATTCATTAACTTTTTTTAGATTCAGATAAATCTCGAAGTTGTGCTTCTGGATGTTTTGGAAACAATAAAACCAGCAGGAATAAATAAATGTGCCTTAAGTTTGTGTGTATAACTAAATAAGCAGCAGAGGGCGGATCTGGTTGGAAAACGCTCTTTCAGGTCAAGCTGAGTAAAACAGAAAGAGCAAAATCACAAGCAAATTATCCTGATTTGTTACTGAAGACAGTTAGATTTAAACGTTGCAGGAGGGGTGGGGGGACGTTAGAGGTGTGGTGTGGTGAAAAAGGATGAAACCTTACACAAACAAGTAATTAGCCCTCAGAAATGCCTTGTGTGAATGGAGCCAGTCCACCTGTGACAGACGAGGACCTGGGTCTGTCCACGCACAGCTGATCAGAGCCTTATCTCGGTGTTAAATCAGCTGTTTGGGGTAGAATACAGGCTTTCTCCAGTCACTCCTCCTGCTACATTCCTTCACGTTATTCTACCTCCTTCCTCTCTTGCTCCAACCCCCACCTTTACCTGGAGAAGGCACGGTTCTGATAGATGAGAGCAGGGACCTCTGTACAACAGGCAGGTGCCGTGTTAAACGGTTGCCCTGCAGCAACCAGGAAAGTAAAAAGTCCAGAGTAAGAAGGAATTTCAGCTCAAACATAAACTCTGCACAACACAAATAAGTCCCCTGGGGCAGGAGCAGTGAGCTACGTTCTGATAAATGAAGAAAGCGGCACACCTTGAGCTGGGTGGAAGCAGACTGGGTCACATGGGGGTGGGTTTGTACCACCGCAGCTTTTAATCAAAGCAGAGTCTTGACTTGGTAATAACAGCGGTGGTTTTGCGGCTGGCAAGTCGCCATGACAGCGAGATCTCAGCCCCACATGGATGCTCCCTGAGTTGCTGGCGTGCCAAACATGTAACCACACCCCTCTCTGGTGTAGAGGAGAGTGTGTGGTGGGGCCATTAATCATCGGTTCCAGAGAGCCCACGCCCCATTGGGGGATGTGCAGAGAGACATTACTCAGCCCCTTAAACTAAATTTCTATTTGCTGTTATTTTTTTTCTACCTGGCTGGACACCAGCATTCCATCAGTAGGAGGGGAACATCCCATCATCACCGTAGTTAGGAGCAGAACTAACAAAAATACACTCCTCACAGCAAATCAAACACCAGGAAGCCCACGCTGATTCGTTAGACTTTAAAAGACGATATTATCTCTAACGTGGCTCAGAAAAAACTAGCTTCAAAAGCGTACTTTTCACTACTAGAGGCTTGTTATTAACTAAATAAAATGTGTAAACAGTTCAAGTTTTCTTTTTATGCGACAAGGACTGAACTTTTAGGACTGACCCTATTGGCTCAGAGTGGGGACAAGCCGCAGAAGGTAGGGAGGAACTGTAAACGGTACACGTTCCATCCATGCGTCTCATCTTCATACATGCGTCAAGCATAAACCAAGCTTTGAGGTGAACAGCGTGTGCTGAAGAAGCGCCGTCACTCACAGGACACAGGAAGTCAGAAGTAAATATGGATGCTACATGTCACCTTTCTCCGCTCCTCAGGTCCATGGCGCAAACCTGTACCATCTGTCACATGCTAGTGACATGAAATTAAGCCTGAACCAGGGTCCAAAATTAAATTTTTTACTCACCGGCCAAGTTGGCTGGTAGATGATGAAAATCTACTGGCCAAAATGCTAAATGATTTAGATCTACCTAAAGCATGTAATTCTATATTATGTTGATTCCAAACAGAGTGACAAAATAATTAAAACATCAATTACTAAGAAAAACAACTCTTTTGTCATTTTTACTATTTATTTATTTTTAGAGATGTTTTTATGAACTCTTTCATTGAAATCTAGTCAGACTCCTTGTTTTCTGTCCATGAAGTCTGGCCTCCTGCTTCTGACACCGTCGTTGTGCCAAAGCATTACAGCCTCATTTGGGTCATAGTCCTTGATCTCTGGAGAACACAGCTGCACCATGAGAATATCTGAAAGTGTGTCAGGTCTAGGGTTGTCACGGTAACTGGTGTAGCGGTAAACCCCGGTAAAAAAGTTCACAATAATAATAACCGTCTTGTTTTTTAAAAAACTATATTATCTCGGTGGTTTACCGTGGCTGCGGTGTAGGCGCGATGATCCTTACCAGCCACCGTATTGTCACGATGGTCGACTGGGTACGGGAGTTGAGCTTTGTAAAGATGTTTGATATCTGGATTATTCGGTAGAGAACTCTGATCAGGGGTTTCAATGAAACGATGACTGAGTGAAGAGCCGGTGCGGCGTCTTCCATATATAGGCTTGGGTGTGACTGGGAGAATGCCGGGAGTTCCCGCGAGGAGCATGCGGGGAAATGTGGTCCAAGATGGAGGCCGGTTAACTGGGAGAGGCCGGTCTGGGGGCTTGGGTTCCGACAGGACCCCCCGGTCCAGGGACGGCTCCAGAAGTCCCAGGGCGACCTCGGCGGTCCCAGAAGTCAGAGACAAGGGCAGGGTCCAAGATGGAGCGGGCCGGCTCCCAGGAGCGTTCCTCAGGGCCGTAGTCCGCCCAATCGACCAGATACTGCCAGCCCCGTCCCCTGCGGCGAGCGTCCAGGATGCGCCGGACGGTGTAGATGGGCTCACCGTCGAGGAAGCGGGCAGGCGGAGGCGCCGGAGCCGGAGGCGGAAGGAGGAAGGATTCCACGTAGGGCTTGAGCCGGGAGGTATGGAAGGTGGGATGGATGCGGAGACTCGCAGGCAGCCGCAGCCAGTACGTGACCGGGTTGATGACCCTTTGCACGGGGTAAGGCCCAAGGAACCGGGGAGCGAGCTTCCTGGACCAGGCACGGACACGGAGGTCTGCCGTGGACACCCAGACCTTATCCCCTGGAGCATATGAGGGACCAGGACGGTGTCGGCGGAGGTGTTGGTGAGAGTAACGGGCGTTAGCTCGGGTTATGGAGGCCCGCGCCTTTATCCAGGCGTTCCTGCAGCGCCTCACCAGGGATTGAGCGGCCGGCACCGCAACTTCGGGTTCCTGGTGGGCAAAGACCGGGGGCTGGTAGCCATAGCAGACTTCGAACGGGGACATCAGAGTGGCCGAGGAGGTGTGGAGATTGTGGGATAACTCAGCCCAGAGGAGGTACTTAGGCCACTGCGAGGGTTGGGCCGAGACAAAGCAGCGGAGGTACCGACCCAGTTGTTGGTTTGCCCGCTCCGTTTGGCCATTGGTCTGTGGGTGATAGCCTGAAGATAAGCTGACTGATGCTCCCAACAGATGACAAAAAGCCCTCCAGAACCGGGCCGTGAACTGGGGACCACGGTCCGAGACCACGTCGACAGGAAATCCATGGAGACGCACCACATTCTCCAAGAACAACTCAGCTGTGCGTCGGGCCGAGGGGAGGCCCGAAAGGGCGATGAAGTGAACAGCCTTAGAAAACCGGTCAGTGACCGTCATGATGGTATTAAGGTCGTTGACTGGTGGGAGCCCTGTGACGAAGTCCAACCCCACATGGGACCAGGGGCGGCTGGGTACTGGAAGAGGTCTGAGGGTACCAACCGAGGCCTGGTTGGATGTCTTGGAGCGGGCGCAGACGTCACAGGCACTCGTATAGTCCTTTACATCTCTCTCCATACGTGGCCACCAGAGAGCTCGTTTGAGGAACCTAAGAGTCCGTGAGAAGCCCGCGTGGCCAGACAGGCGTGATGAGTGGGCCCAGGACAATGCCTCGCTGCGACAGGCCGTGGGGACGTAGAGCTGACCCGCGGGGGGTCTCTGGAGGCGCGGGATCGTCTTGGAGGGCATTTTGGATAGCCTCCTCCAGTGGCCACCTCAGGTGGGCCAAGAAACGGTGCTCGGGGAGGATAGGTGCCGGCTCGGACGTGGGCGTTGGATGTGTGAACTGGCGGGAAAGGGCGTCCGCCTTCTGGTTCTTTGTCCCTGGGCGGTAGGCGAGATGGAATTCATAGGGCTCAAAGAAGAGGGCCCAGCGGGCCTGGCGAGGATTTAGCTGCTTGGCTGATCTGATGTGGGTCAGGTTCTGGTGGTCCGTCCAGATGGTGAACGGCTGAGTGGTGCCCAGAAGCCACTGCCTCCATTCCTCCAATGCCCACTTTATGGCCAGCAGCTCGCGATCCCCTACGCCGTACTTCTGCTGGGTGGTGGAAAACTTCCTGGAGAAGTAGGCGCAGGGATGAAGCCTGTCGTCGGGCCCGGCTTGGGACAGGATGGCACCGGCGCCAACATCCGAGGCGTCGACCTCGACCACAAAGGGGACTGCATGATCCGGATGGCGGAGGATAGGAGCCGACGTGAAAGGTGTTGGAAGGCCCGAACGGCGTCTGGAGTCAGCCAGAACGGTTGGCTGGGAGGGCTTGGTCGGGTGAGAGAAGAGAGAGGTGCCACAATGGTGCTAAAGTCCTTAATAAAACGGCGGTAAAAGTTGCAGAAACCCAGAAAACTCTGCAGTTGTTTCAGGCTTGTCGGGAGGGGCCAGTCTCTCACCGCCTGGACTTTCTGAGGGTCCATGGTTAGTCCTTTATCCGAAATCATGTAGCCCAGGAATGATACGGACCGCTGGTGGAAGGAGCACTTCTCGGGCTTACAGAACAGGTTATTGTCCAGGAGCCGGGTTAGAACAGCGCGAACATGGTGGAGGTGTTCGGCCTCGGACTTGGAGTAGATCAGGATGTCATCCAGGTAGGCAAACACCCACCGTCCCAACATGTCGCGGAGGACATCGTTTATGAGGCGTTGAAAAACGGCGGGGCTATTGCACAGCCCGAAGGGCATGACCTGGTACTCCCAGTGACCGGTGGGTGTGATGAAAGCGGTCTTCCACTCATCTCCAGCTTTAATACGGACCAGACTGTAGGCGCTCCGGAGGTCCAGCTTGGTGAAGATCCGCGCCTGGGAGATGGCGTCCAGGGCAGATGTGAGGAGCGGCAGAGGATGACGGTCTTTGACTGTGATTTTGTTCAGACCTTGGTAATCGATACAGGGGCGGAGATCACCCTCCTTTTTCCTGACAAAGAAGAAGCCTGCGGCACCCGGGGAGGAGGAAGGTCGAATGAAACCCTGCTGGAGGGCCTGGTCAATATATTCCTCCATGGCTCTGGACTCGGCGGGAGAGAGAGAAAAAAGGCACCCCCGGGGTGGACTGGTTCCTGGTTGCAGCTTGATTTCCATGTCGTACGGGCGGTGAGGCGGCAGTGTGGTGGCGCGCCGCTTGTCGAACACCGTAGCCAGGTCCCGGTAGGGCAGCGGCAGATTGGGCGGTGTTTGGCCAGTGTCACCATCCGGGCGGTCTGGCATGGATGTAGGAGGAGAGAGGTGGGCCTGGCACTGGGTCCCCCATTCCAAAATGCGGCGCTGGGACCAGGAAATCCGGGGGTCGTGGAAACGGAGCCAGGGAAATCCCAGGATTAGAGGAGAGGAGGGAGCACATATGATCAGGAACTGGAGGGTCTCTCGGTGGCCTTGGACAATCATCTGGAGTGGCTGGGTTCGGTTTTGGATCGGATAGGGTTGGAGGGGCCTACCGTCCACCGAGGTCACAGGCACAACTCTCTCCAAGGGGGTCATGGGGATCCGTATGCGCTTAGTCAGATCCATGTCCATAAAATTGTCAGCGGCCCCCGAGTCCAACAGTGCGTGCATCTGAAGTGAGGTCTCACCATGAAGGAGGGTAACATGAAGAAGGAGTCGATTTGAAGAGGCGGGGGCTGAAGGTGACCCAGGCTGAGCGACCCCGATACTCAGTGGGTTCTTTCATTTCCCAAACGTAATGGACAGTTCAGGCGTCTGTGGTGGGAGGAGCCACAATAGGCACAGAGACCCTCGCGCCACCGTCGCTGTCTCTCCTCTGGAGGAAGGTGGCCTAATTGCATGGGCTCATCAGTAGAAGCGGGTCCGGGAGCAGGCGTGGGGGAACGAGGAAGAGGTCCAGGCGCCCTGGATGGGCGAGTGAAGGGCTTGGGCCGAACCAGAACCCGCTGATCCATGCGCAGCGCCAAATCGACCACTTCATCCAGGGTCTGGGGCAGTTCCTTTCCCGCCATCTCATCACGGATGTAGGTCGCCAGTCCCTCCAAGAAGACGGCTCGGAGGGCAGAGTCATCCCACCGCAGCTTGGCGGAGATGGTGCGAAACTCCGACGCATAAGCGCACACCGTGCGCTCCCGCTGGCGGAGCTTTAGGAGTTGTGTTTCTGCTCCCACTTCGCTGCTGGGTGGAACAAAAGTCTTTCTGAGGGCGGACACAAAAGCAGCATAGTCATTGCAAGCCGGTGATTTGGAATTATAAAGCGCAGCGGCCCACTCAGCCGCGCGTCCGGAGAGCAGGGAGGTGAGATGCGCCACCCGAGAGCGCGCAGTGGGGAAGCGCCCTGGCTGGCACTCAAACTGCATGTCGAGGGTGGCGAGCAGACCGTCTGGGCTCCCCGTCTCTCCGTTCCACCTCTCTGGGAGACTAAAGTGCGGCCCCTCTGTTAGTGGAGAGAGGGCTTGCTGCTGGAGAGCATGGAGGGCTGTGGATAATTGTAGGATGAGATCGGTCTGGGAGTTTTGTTTGGTGTGGAGCCGATCGATCAGGGAGTGGAGCTGAATGAGATCATTTTCCATTTGCTCCGTCTTTCTTTTTATGCGCTCAAACTCCGCTGGATCTACGGACTCAGTCATCCTGTCACGATGGTCGACTGGGTACGGGAGTTGAGCTTTGTAAAGATGTTTGATATCTGGATTATTCGGTAGAGAACTCTGATCAGGGGTTTCAATGAAACGATGACTGAGTGAAGAGCCGGTGCAGCGTCTTCCATATATAGGCTTGAGTGTGACTGGGAGAATGCCGGGAGTTCCCGCGAGGAGCATGCTGGGAAATGTGGTCCAAGATGGAGGCCGGTTAGCTGGGAGAGGCCGGTCTGGGGGCTTGGGTTCTGACACGTATCATCTGTTGAAGTTGCCGGCGACACATGCGCACTTTGTTGTTTACAACCAAAACTTTCTTTAAGCTAATTATCCCTCAAAGAAGACAAAGTCGGACGTACGGGCATTTACTGGATATTTGAAGAATGCCGAGGGCCAGTTGTCTGTGAAAGGCAGCAACGCTACGTGGCCATCATAATGTAGCCTGTCTCACGACTCCGCCATCTCCGGTTCGCCACTTTTCACAAAATCTTCTGGTTGCCACTGGTCCTGGTGGTTTTTCTTCCAGTTCGACGAGTTTTCTTTTGGAAGGCTGGCTGACTGCAGTTAAAAACCGCCACATTTCACCGCTAGTTTTAACACGAAGCTAACTGCTAACTTGATAAACTGACTGAATGGGATAGGTGGAAATGACGTTGGATGCGGCGCTCACGTTTCACGTACGTTTGTGTACGTTGCATGCAGGCGGGAGGAGTATCAGAAAATCATGGAAGATGACTGATAAACATAACTAATTTGGTGCAAACATTTACTCGCCAGGTGGCAGGTAGAGCTCAAAAATTTACTCGCCAAATGGAGCAATTTGCTCGCATTTGACGAGTGGCGAGTGTTAATTTCGGACCCTGGCCTGAAGGGTTAAACTAAAGTTGCTTTGAAAAACATCAGATATGCATCTGACTTAGTTACCACAGTAACTCTTCAGACTGAGAAAATAGACAAGGTGACATAAAAGGTCAAATTTGGGCCACTTTTTCTTGCAGTGTGAACGTAGGAGAGATCTTTTCTAGAGAGGTGCAGAGTTTGGATTGGAGTGGCTCACTCTACCACCCAAACCCGTTCATTTGCGGACCTGTAAAGCCGTGGTTGGAAAATGATGTCATAAGCCAAGTGTTTCAGATGTTCCTCAGGTCCATTTGTGAGAAAATGTAGGGCTTCCTTAAAAATAATGCATTTGTGAGCCAAACAATTTAAAAAAAGCATCACTAGTTTGGGATAATGCTATAAAAATGTTTACCGTCATAAAAGTGAATACAAAGGTCTGCCTTCCCTTATCCTGTTACAAGAGAAACAACTATTTCAATAATCCAACAACTTTGGTCCTAAAATAGGAAAAGTCAGCTGACAAATGCACAGTTTAAACCTCGGCCTTTTTCCTGAGCTACGGTCCTCACAGGCTGCGGCCACCCAGGTGAAGCACAGCTCAGCTAGTGAGATAATATCCTTACAGACAACAAGATAAGCCAGCCTTGTTCACCACTGTGTTGAGCCGCTCCGCACCTCAGCTGCACAACAATTCACCAGAAATCCCATTGTTAACATAAAAACTGAAAACAGTCTCCATGGTGTGAAAGCTAGCATTTGTCACCAACAGCCCTGTCAGTGTAGAATGAAAGTGGTGTCAGGTACCTGGAATGAGTGCTAGAACATCAAAATTTAGGGCGACATTTCACAATAAGGGACCCCAAACTGTGCCTCGTTACTAGGAAATGACTATGGAGGTAACAAGTAATGAACCTGTGACTAATAAGGAACAAAGGAGAAACAAATAATTACTTACTCAGTATTTAAACATTACCTATACATTAGTGTTCCCCGACGTAACGCGAACCCTCCTCTCAAGTACCTACCATTACCTGCTACTCTTGCAGACACAGCAGTAGTAGGTACTACTGTGGCGCAGCACGGAAACACAGCACACAGCAAACCAGTGTTCCTTCATGTGGAACCTACATACTTACAGAAAGCAGCTCATCTTGACCGTGCATGGTTATGCAGTCCATGCTGATCTGAATGGTGTTTCCTGCAGAACCGTCTCTTGGACTGTCTGTGAAGTTCAGCTCTATGGGCTGGACTGAGTGAATGGCAGATCTGAAAGAAGGAAAATGCAGAAGAATACCCTTTTAGGATCATTTTCATCTGTTCTTTACACATCTTGTACTCTACACTTACTGGTCCAGCATGTCAAACAACTGGTTGAAAACATCTTGACCAAAGAGGTCGGTCGTCTGTGCCATCTGATTCTGGGTCATGGAGGTGAGGAATGAACTTTCTCTCCAGGACAACCGTGACAATGGATCCCTGAGTCTGCAAAGACACGTCGTCAGTTTGCCACAATCATTTATTCAACTATATGTTCAAAATGCTTATTTCCTTCCTTGACGTTATTGAAAAACATCTTTTTCTTGACACTGATGCTTTTAAGAGCTGCTGTGGCAGCTAACATCCCGGATAGAAGCTGATGTGCAGGGCTGAGACTTGGCCACCCAGCCAGGAGGGAGGAGTCCTGTCGGCAGCCATTCATGAAGAGCACATCCATTGTGAAGAAGTCAGCCGACATAATACTGAATATTTGTACTACACATAATGGTGATTATGCACCATTCAGACAGGAGCACTTTGACCTGCTCCCTTGAAACATTACACCTGCTTCGGAGCTCAGCCTGCCATTGTTCCTGCTGAAGTGGCGCACGCTGCGTTCTGAGACAAGTGGAATTCCCCTCGCCGTCTATATGATAGCACTGCCACAACCGCTGGTATGTGTACAGCTGGGAGGTGGGCTGATGACGGGGCTGGCACTATTTTGGGTGTTGGAATTCCCCAACGCAGTGTGATGAATGATATTAATACCTAACTTACAAACACAGGCATATCTAATGAAGCAAAAAATGTAGCTCATGCAGGAGACACACAAGAGGTACAGCAGAGTTTCAAGTAAAGGAATAATATTTAGTCTGCAAGAGGCCACAAACTACTCTGGGTGAACTGTCTCAGGTCGGGCTAGTGTCTCGCCGTCCTCGCTGGTCTGCATGTTTTAGATTTACTGTGACTCTAACGCACCTGATTCAAGTTATTTTATTATTAACACCATTGAGATTTACCAAAAACAGGTCAGTGAACCATCAGTTTGTATCAAGTATCTAAAACACGTGCGAGACTCCAGACCTCAAGGTTCACGACCTTTGCATGTTTGAGGTGTTTACCTGCTCTAGCAAACCTGATTCCAATCAGTGGCAGATTTTTACATAATGATGTCATTTATTGATTAGAATCAGCTGTACAGGAGAAGGAGAACATCTGGAACGTGCAGGACAGTGGCCCAGGAGGAACATACCCACATCTTAAGTAAAACACACACAACATTAGGCCCAAATAACTAGAACTAGAGAATTATGGGTTATTCCTTCTGAACACCGAGGCGCCTAAATGAGTGTGACAAACACCACTAGAGCTACAGTTTTAACATATAAAGCAAAATAATGTTTTGAATTTGATAGATACAATTTAATTTACATTATTTATTTTCTTTTTAAATGTCTTATATAAAGCTACTTAATTAATGTAGGTAAATGTGAGTAATTAGTGGATCCCAGGAATGGCGTAATTGGTAGAAACGGAGTGGAATAATCATGTTTATTTATGGTGCTTTTGCATTTATACGTTCCAATTTAATCTAGAAAAACAAAGTTAAAAGTTATTGCAAAACAAAGTTTAGCAAATTATTGAAAACATATCACACCGGTCTTGCCTCATTTACATTAACGACTTAATAATAATTTAAAAAAGGTTTTTCAGTGAACCACACCTTTAAAAAACTGTAAAAAAACAATCTCTCTAAAACATGCATTTATAGAAACAAAACATAAATGTAAGGTGAACAAATGAATAGGATGTTAGTGGATTTTCAGGTAGGGATTAATGAATGAGGAGAGACAGCTGAGGCGTGGCAACACCAGCGCTTCAATCACAATTCATTCAATAGCAGAGCAAGTTAAACTGGCATTTGATTTGGGCGACCAGAGACCAGAATAACAATTAAAGTAATTTGGTTGGTAAATGTTTCTGCTCAATCCTGAACACTTCAATGTTTTTTATTTTATTTTATTAAAGTTTTAACTTTCTGCATAACACAGACTTGAAAGGTTTCCACTAGTTTCACACCAGTTTTTTTTTTTACTTTTTCCACACAAAATCACAAAACCTTAGACAATCAGCAAAATCCTGCACTATTAATGAAGGATTAAACCGTTTTTACAAGCTTGTTTTTGTCGCACAAACGTTAAAACCTTTCTTTTAGAAGTTAATTAGGGAAACCTTTACTTTTCTGCGACTCCACTTCATGGATTTGTCCCTTTTCTCGTGGCTGTTTTTCTGCTTTTGGGTGTCTGGTTACCGGGAGACCTAGCCAGAGGCAAAGGGTGTTCAGCATCCACTTAAACACAGCGCAGCGCCTCCAGACGAGACAGGAGCAGAGGTCAGCACTAAACAGGGATAGCCATTGTCTCCTGGCAGGTTGGGCACACCAACCGATGAAAATGCAATCAAAACAAACAGCCCAGGCAATCAGGGTCCTTCTCCAGTGTCATTATTAATCACTTTTCAAAGGCTTAAGGCACCCCCCCCCCCCCTATCTGTCAGCCCCCACTGCAAGAGGGCCTGCAAAACAATGAGAAAGCCCCAGAGTGATCTCCACTTCTCTAGAAGTGAAACAGTTGGGAGATTTAGCTTAAAAATAAGTTTGTGAATTATTAGACCAGAAAGAAATTGAAAATGAACTAAATGAAACAATTTAATTCAATTCAATTCAAGTTAATTTATAGGGATGCAACGATACCACTTTTTTCCAAACCGATACGATACCGATACTTTGATCTGAGTACTCGCCGATACCGATTACCAAAACCGATACTTCTACCACACAAAAAAATGCAATGATTCGGAATACAGATTTTGTTTTCTTCTCTGCTTTCAACAGGAAAAGACTGTGAGGTAGATAAAAAGTAAAATATATGAATAGAAATCATCACAAAACTAAAATATTAGGTGAACAGAAATGACAAGTTACAGTGAAGCCATTTTCAAGCAACTGCATTGGAATCGGTTCCTGGTATCGGTTAACTTTTACCGATACCGATACTGGTATCGGTATCTGTGCTGATACCGATACCAGTATTGTATCGGTGCATCCCAAATAATTTATATAGCGCCAAATACGATAAGAGTCGTCTCAAGGAACTTCACACAGTAAACATTCCAGTACAGGTCAGTTCATGAAGATAATCAGTAAAACGTTTCCTGTATAAGGAACCCAACAGAACTGATGATATAAAAACGGATTGTTCTAACTGATAACAGGCCTCATGTTCAAATGATCAAAATAGAGTAAAACAAACACTAACAAGCAACTATCAACTTAAATAATCAATAACTAAACAATTAGACGGACAGACAGACAGATGATAGATAGAGTGCTTTTATTGTGTTTAATTAGTGCTAACCTATTGCATAATTGTTTTTTTAATCAATATTCTATAATTGTTTTTTCCATCTCCATCAGTTAACACTTTTCTTTATGTACTTTGGTTTTTTTCACTCACAAACCCAATTTGTAAGAATAAATTAATCTAATTTCTGGATAAGTGTCCTAATACACCATAATATTACCATTATTGCTTTGCTAAAGCCGCAGGGCTTTAAGTTTTTAAGGGTGAAGAAATCCAGAAGTATAAACATCGAGCCAATTTCTGTCTCCTCCACATCTATTTGTTTGTTGTTGAACTGGATGGAGTTACCGTCCAAATCGTTTCATAATTAAATGCTGAGGATCCACCTGTTCTCAGGTCAGGCAGAATCAGTGTGAGGGGCAGAACAGGTCGATGTTCTTAACTACACCACATGTAAAGATAATTATTACATCAGTGATTGGTAGTTTCCATGCAGCATGTTAGACAGGAGGGCTCAAATAGCCGGTGAGATCTTGTACAAAGCAGTACTTACCTATGGAAGGGGAACTCTGGGTAGTACTGCACAGCTGTGTAAGGTGAATTCATGTTGTCATGCCACACCTCACGTTAAAATCAAAAACTGTGCTACTGTACTAAATGGAATCAACGAGAAAAGCGAAGCGTCCTTACATCAATTCATAAAAAGTCAAATCAAACTGAACCGGGCCTGGATTTAAGTGCCGGGGGAAGGGTACAGTGCAGACTAAAGGAGGTCTGGGAGATGTTTTGGATTTAGATATTTTTCTTAGGCTGCCCTACAGATAGGAGGGGCCTGGGTCAGCTCCACGACCAATCCAAGCTACAGTTGTACAGGATATCACTCGCTCCCTGTTGCTAGGATATAGATATCTAGCAACTACATTTGACCCCTGCACCCCCTCCAACTGGACACACACACACACACACACACACACACACACACACACACACACCTCCAACTGGACACACACACACACAGAGACACAGCTATCCTGAAAAGCTCCCATTGCCCTCTGTGTGTGTGTGTGTGTGTGTGTGTGTGTGTGTGTGTGTGTGTGTGTGTGTGTGTGTGTGTGTGTGTTTCTGTTCTGGTAATTCCACGCTGATTCCAACACATTTTG
Source organism: Nothobranchius furzeri (assembly GCF_043380555.1). Classification (NCBI taxonomy): domain Eukaryota; kingdom Metazoa; phylum Chordata; class Actinopteri; order Cyprinodontiformes; family Nothobranchiidae; genus Nothobranchius; species Nothobranchius furzeri. Next base: position 61,482,705 of record NC_091756.1, on the reverse strand, counting down.
GGGGCAGCTGTTACATCACGCTCCTCACGCAGGTCTACAAGTGGTCAAACCCCCTCGACTTCCTCAAGTTTTCACTCCAGATGCCGGTGATTGATTGATCAGTTTTGACTAAATGAGCAAATTATTGAAAAAACCAAATCCAAGAAAAGAGACGGACATGTTATTCTGACATTTAAAAAGCTCTCTTTGACTGAGACGTCACATCTTACAAGCTGTAGGTTCATGGAGGCAATAACAGCCAAGAATGCTCTTTAAATGTGAGCGGACACCAGGAGGAGATGCAGCAGCCTCCATAAACTCTCCTTTAGGCATGCACACATATTGTGCCACATCTCAGCATTCCCTCACACTTCATCCTCCCCCTCATCCAAGAGTATGGCGATGTAAACCTAGAGGTCTTGTGTGGTTTTCAGAAATGACCAGCAGGTGAATCAGCATGCTAAAATAAAAAGCTGGGGTCATGGTGAGGGAATGATAATAAATAGATGTGGTGTATCCAGGGAACACAAACCTCTAAGCTGCTCCTTGTACTTTTAATAAAGACGTAAAGCTTCCTTCTTCCTGCCTGAAACCTGTCTGAGTGTGAGGAAACATTCTGATACCGCTGGCTTCATCACTGGGTGACAACATGACAATAATGAGGTAACATCAGTGATATTGTTGCAATACTCCATTAAGTACATCTCACCAGTACCAGGTTGTCACTGATCCAACAGGGTGTGAGAACTCCTCAGAGGTTCTGGTCCATTCTGACATGACAGCATCACAGTTACATGCATGATGTAAACTTCCAGTTTCAAACGTAAATTTCTTTTCTCGGAAAATCGGGGTAAGAGCGTTCCTGAAGCAGAATAAACTGGAAAAATGATTCACCTTTTTTCCAGATGCATGACCATAGCAGAACCCCTCAGCCAATCAGGTATGCACAACTGCACACAGAGGAATTCCTGTGCGTTATCAGGTAATGCAACACTCATGTTTTCATAGTTTATTTTGCAACCTAATAGTGAGATGATGTGGGTCTCGCTCATTACTGTAAACGCTGCAAAAATGAGGGTGTTGGGCTGTTTCGTGTTATTCTTGTAAGTGGTTGACCTTTTCAACTATATTTACATTGTTTTTTCTTAATTTCTTTTTTTTCCCCGTGTCTTGTCTGGCTGTGAAGCAAACAGAATTAATGTCTGAATGCTGGTGACAAGCCTTACAGATTTACTCTCAGGTGGAGCATCAAAGCGTCTGCTTTTAATGTCACGCCTGATACTTCAAATTTTGTTTTTATTGTTTTTTTGAATGATTTGTAATTTCGACCAGACACGGAGACAGAGGTGAAAGAGAAAGGAAGAGACAAGAGGTGGGGCGGGGGTGGGCGGGGCGGGGTGGGGGGTGTTTCCACAAAAATAAACAATCAATGATGAACAAGAGTCTGCTTCTAGACCTGCAGAAGGAGAGGAGAAAAGAAAAAGAAAGGGGACACACAACAATACATCAGGAGCAAGCCATCACTGTGTCAACGTGATGAATATAAAATCAACCTTGTTTTACTGAACAATCACGATAATAAATCACAGTGCATTTAGTGCCAACCACAGCCTTAAGACATGTGTTGAACGTGCCCAAGCCCATACTTATGAGAGCACCATGTGAGCACCTGTGTGTGTACACGTGCTTGTTTATGTAAGGTTTCTCTATAGGAGCGTCCAATAGAGAGTGTGCGGGACCACAGATCTGCCCCCCAAAGATGTGTAGGAGATGGAGGGAGCTCCAAGTCCCCGAGATCCAGGAGCTGCCCAAGAGCACAGGGACCCCAGGGAGACTGCAACCAGAAAAGCCCCCGCCCCCCTCGAGAGGCACAGAGGATCGCCCCAGGGGGGGTCACAACCAGCAGCCGGCAGAGTCCCAGGAGATATCAGCGGCAAGCCCACAGCCTCCCACCCCCTAGCCGGCCGAGCCCGGAACCCAGCGACCCGGGACCTAGGGGCGACCACCCCCCGCCAGGAACCAGCAGAGCCCAGGGACCCAGACCCCACCAGGCAGCCACCGGGATTGATCAGGCAGACGCCAAAAATCTTAAACCCCCTGACCCGGGAGCCACGAACACTCAGGCAGACCAAGGCACCACACTCCACACCAGGTGTGGCAGGGGGAGGGGAGACGAAGATGTATAGCAGCAAAAGAAGTCCCAGAAGAGGGGAGGAGTCAAAGGCCCCACCTGACATATAAAGTCATACACAAACACAGTCACACACTCCCTCTCTCATGCTCACACATACACATACAACCCAAGACTTACAAAAATGCACGCCTAACCCTTCTGCTGGGGTGCTGATGAGCAGGCTCCCCCGCCCAACGCTGTTTATATTGTTTTCTTGTGCATTTTAATGTCACCCAAAAATAAACAAAAAACCAATTATACGATCCAATGTGAAATAGCTAAATTCTAGAAATATTTACAATACTTTTGTTCATGCTGATTTTTTTTCTGTGAAAGACAAAAAACACACCAGAGAAAATGAAAACCTGGCAGACAAGTCTGATGTGAGGAAAATTAAATTTACATGACCAACTACTTGCTTGAATAGAGCAGTGCTAACTGGCATGAACAAATGTAATCAGATTTTCTTGCACATATCCATGAAATGAGTGACATCATGGGACAGGCAGCTGGCCTTTAGCTTGTAGACAGAGGTACGGATCACATGTTTAGCAGTCATGAACTTCCCAAGTGGTTGGGATACTGTACACAGGGGTGCTTCCAGAAAGTTTTCAAAAGGGGGCCAGATGAGGCCACCCGATGGCATGCCTGAACCAAAATCCACGACAGCATTTCAGGAGATTTATTATGCTGCTCTTAATGAGTGTTGCAGTAGGATTTAGAGGATGCCTACTTGTATCTGAGCCAGCTCCAAAATGCCGGAAGGACACAGTTGGCTGGAGAGCTAGAAAGAGATGTGATTCACAAGAAGGTGTTACGTGTTGGAAAAAATAAATATGAACTCTCTACAAAAATCCACAACATAAACCCAAAGAAAGGGAGGACAAGTTAAACCGTGAGAGGTGATTACCGAACAAGGAGCAGGAAAGCTAACGAGCTGGCGGGACACAGGCGTGACGAGCTGAGGCTACATGCACTTTCTTGGAAGACGGAACTTTGGAGAGATGGAACACACACACACACACACACACGCACGCACGCACGCACGCACACACACACACACACACACACACACACACACACGCACACACACACACACACACACACACACACACACACACACACGCACGCACGCACGCACGCACGCACGCACGCACGCACGCACACACAGAAGTGCATGCTATTACAAATATGAACAATATTTCATAGTTTCTATCCCATTTATCCTTGTAGATTTGTGTCTTTTTTATTATTATTATGATGACCTCACTGTTTTGCACTGCTTGTGTGTTTGTGGTCTGTTGTGTACTGATGCTACTCAGGGGGAATATCCCACATCCATCTTGCTACAGATTACCGGTACAACTGCTCTGGTGTATTACGGCACCCAGATCAACCTTCCTGTCTGCTTCAACTGCCCGGACAGGACAGGTTTAGCAAAAGATGGAATTCTGATGAAGTCAGAACCGATCTTGTTCCCGTTAGCTGATGGGCTCAGTGACCAGGCCACGTGCTGTCAGCAACTCAAGCTGATAAAATGCACGTTTTTCCTAAACTTCTTCTAATGTCTTTACTATCAGCGGCTGGACAGTAAACTATGTGTGACTGAATAACTCACATACAATCACACCGAAGTAAATAAAATGATTATTACTGCAGCTAGGTGATAATGAGGTAGACAAACGGAGTTTCATGGTCACAGCTGGACAGGAATCTTGGCCTTTCTAAGTTGAAAGGCTTTCCATTTCGTATATTTCCAACATAGAATTCAAATTAAGAACTGAACAAAACAATGGACAGGGAGCAAGACATGTAAATGATAAAAGAACCAAATCGTATAACGAACAAAACACACAGACTTCCACCATCCCAGATGTGTGAATGCTGCAGCAGCTGTGCTTCACGGCTACTGTGTAAAAACTACCAGCTGTTGTAAATCAGCTGCTCGGATGAGAACGAGGTCCGTCACTGATGACAGAAACACAACTACAATAAAAACCCACATGTAAGACTGGCTGGGAACCATTCTATCGTTTTTACCACTAATTCTCCATCATAACTCTTTTGGCTGCATCTACCTCTCAACACAACAAGGGCAAACTGACCTCAAGATGTCATTAAATCCGATATTTATAATGACATCTGAAACCCTTACGTCATTAATTACTCCAAAGCTCAGATGTTGTGAACCAGTCACTGAAGCCATATTACTTCATTTGAGATGCATGTGAATGTTTATGAGCTGGCAGCTACATCAGCGACCTCTTTGGGACTGTCATCAGCAGGAGCTCACGCACGTCTAACGCGGTTATTATTCTCACAAGACTGCTCAGAGTGCTAAGCCTGCTCTAATCTGCTGTTGAATCTGTTGTCACAAACATGGAGTCTGGGTGACTGCAGAGCCCAGAATCTCCTTAATTCAGTCCGGAGCGCTCATTGTCCTGACTCCTCAGTAAGGTCGAGAGTTTTCGTCCCGGATGCCAACGAGCAGTTGGTGGAGCAGCTGATGAAGTAGCCCTGACGTTTCGGAGCACTGTGGAGAGCCGAGTTATCCGTGTCAGTCACATCCACCACACGGTGGCTTGCCACTCTCACACTGATGGGGGGGGGGGGGGTGAGCATACTTTTGCGCGCCTGTGTGTGTATTCCAGTTGGTGACTAATGCAGGGGAAATCCAGATGAGTCAAAACTACCAGTGTCCAATGCAATGTCCGAGAGGCAACAATTTACAGCCTAAGCACTAAACTGCCTGGCAACTTATTGTCCGCAACATCCCATTTAGGAAAACTTCTATTACAAACTGACTTTACTGCAGCCATGGCCAACATATTTGTGAATGACAGATTTTTCTTTCTTTGTTTTTGTCAATTTCTGCATGGTTGTTTTTTCTTGATCAGTTTTGATATCCGCACTGATCCTGATCCAGACCGGCGGCAACACCTTCTGAACAGTTCTTAAATGATCAATGCGTGTGGTTTGGACTTTCAAAGACAAGAACCAAAAGAATCTTCATCTTTGGATGTGTGAACCACTTGGTTCTGACTTTAGCCTTATGGCTCAATCTTTCATCAAGCTGGAAAATACATTTATCACCAAACAGCTCTAAGCTGGTTTAGAGGAGTTCCTCTTGGAAGCTACTAAGGTACAATTCTTTTTTCACGGCTGTGTTCTGAGGCTAAACTCAGAATAAGTCCATTCACTTGGCTTCACGCATGAGGTCCAAGTCTGGAGATGAAGCAATGTCCAAATGTTAAGATTCAGAAATTATTATAAAGGAATTATTTAAAAGAAGTATAAGCAAAGTAAAAAGAATGGTACTTTGGTAATTGTCAAGGTTGGGTAATTATTACATGTGATCTGTTGAAGCTGGGTATACTGGTTTTTCTGGAGCAGAAAATATCACAAAATACTTTCAACAATAATTTGACTCCTTATGTAAACAATTATGGGCTGCATGGTGGCGCAGTGGTTAGCACTGTTGCCTCGCAGCACGAAGGTTGCAGGATCGAAACTCGGCCGCGGCCTTTCTGCGTGGAGTTGCGTGTTCTCCCCATGCGTGCGTGGGTTACCTCCGGGTACTCCGGTTCCCCCACAGATCACAACATTCCCTGCAGGTTATAAATTGTAAGTCGCTTTGGATAAAAGCATCTGCTAAATAAATAAACATAATTATATTTATGTATATACTTTGAATATTGTTTTATAAAAGCTATGAATTAATGACAAAAGAGAATTTACAATAAAGGGCTGGGATTAAAACGTTGGTGCTTCTTCCCACTCCTTTTTGACATGGACTTATAACAATGATGGTATTTATTGTATATATTATGAATTAGTTAAATTCTTCATTTTTTTTTGTTTCTTGTTTTGAGAGTGTGTTTTGTTGTTTTTTAATACAATTACATTACTATATGTGCTGGAATATTTTTAATTTTTCCATGATAAAAAATAAATAAATAAAATAAATAAATAAAGATGGTTTACTGTCTAAATAAATAAAATAAATAAAGATGGTTTACTGTTGATGTCTTAAGACTGATGGTGGCACACATCCTTTCTCTTCCCTACATTGCCTTCCTCAGACAATGAGAATGGTGTTCTAGTCTTCAGCAGTCCAATCCCTGGACCTTCAGCAGAATATCCCTTCTTTTCTGATAGTTTTTCTGTAGAGAGGGGGCTTCTTTGCTGCCACTACTAACACTAGGCCATCTTCCAAAAGTCTTCTCACAGTGCTGCAGATGCACTCACACCACCATGTTGCCAATATCTAACTACCTCTGCACTGCCAGTGCTTTGATCCCACAGCTGGATAAACTTTAGGAGATGGTCTTGGTGCTGCTCGACATTCTCCGGTAATTTAAACACTTCTTTGCAAATGCAGTGAAAATGGTTTCTGTGAGCATTTTAATAGAAATTACGGATTTTGTAAATAATCTCAATTCATCAGATCACTCTTTAGAAATATCTGCAGTTTCATGCAGAAAACATCGTCTTTGGCCACAGTTCAATAACAGGAGGAAGCACAAAAAACTTGTAAGTGAAGTACGGCAACAGCTCACGTGCAACAGCAAAATAAATAAAAACATGTTTACGGTTTAGAATGCATTCACTTCCTGAAACGTGAAATGGTTTACTCTCATTCAACCAGACCTGCACTTCTAACGGCACAAAACTCAAAATGTCAAAGCGTTTCCATGTGACCAGTAAAACCAGTTCTTCCATTTATTCGCTGATTCATGTTTTCAGACTCCCAAACAATTATAGATGCTTTCCCACGATAAGACGTGATTTTTTTTCTAATTAAACGGGTCTTTCGTCACAGGATTTTGTTGTGAATATTTATTTTCCCAGCAGCAAAAAAATAAAAAAGGTTAAGTGCCAAAGTCAAATAATCCATCCAGTTCAGTTACCGTCAGTTAGAAAACCTGAAATGTTTCTTAGATCTTTAGAATTAATTCTTTCACATGTAATGATTGATTAGCCTTAAAATAATCAGTGAATTAAAAAATAAGTATTTAATGTACAGGGAGTGCAGAATTATCAGGCAAATGAGTATTTTGTCCACATCATCCTCTTCATGCATGTTGTCTTACTCCAAGCTGTATAGGCTGGAAAGCCTACTACCAGTTAAGCATATTAGGTGATGTGCATCTCTGTAATGAGAAGGGGTGTGGTCTAATGACATCAACACCCTATATCAGGTGTGCAGAATTAGTAGGCAACTTCCTTTCCTTTGGCAAAATGGGTCAAAAGAAGGACTTGACAGGCTCAGAAAGGTCAAACATAGTGAGATATCTTGCAGAGGGATGCAGCAGTCTTAAAACTGCAAAGCTTCTGAAGCGTGATCATCGAACAATCAAGCGTTTCATTCAAAATAGTCAACAGGGTCGCAAGAAGCGTGTGGACAAACCAAGGCGCAGAATAACTGCCCATGAAGTGAGAAAAGTCAAGCGTGCAGCTGCCAAGATGCCACTTGCCACCAGTTTGGCCATATTTCAGAGCTGCAACATCACTGGAGTGCCCAAAAGCACAAGGTGTGCAATACTCAGAGACATGGCCAAGGTAAGAAAGGCTGAAAGACGACCACCACTGAACAAGACACACAAGCTGAAACATCAAGACTGGGCCAGGAAATACCTCAGGACTGATGTTTCTAAGGTTTTATGGACTGATGAAATGAGAGTGAGTCTTGATGGGCCAGATGGATGGGCCCGTGGCTGGACTGGTAAAGGGCAGAGAGCTCCAGTCCCACTCAGACGCCAGCAAGGTGGAGGTGGAGTACTGGTTTGGGCTGGTGTCATCAAAGATGAGCTTGTGGGGCCTTTTCGGGTTGAGGATGGAGTCCAGCTCAACTCCCAGTCCTACTGCCAGTTTCTGGAAGACACCTTCTCCAAGCAGTGGTACAGGAAGAAGTCTGCATCCTTCAAGAAAAACATGATTTTCATGCAGGACAATGCTCCATCACACGCGTCCAAGTACTCCACAGCGTGGCTGGCAAGAAAGGGTATAAAAGAAGAAAAACTAATGACATGGCCTCCTTGTTCACCTGATCTGAACCCCATTGAGAACCTGTGGTCCATCATCACATGTGAGATTTACAAGGAGGGAAAACGGTACACCTCTCTGAACCGTGTCTGGGAGGCTGTGGTTGCTGCTGCGCGCAATGTTGATGGTGAACAGATCAAAACACTGACAGAAGCCATGGATGGCAGGCTTTTGAGTGTCCTTGCAAAGAAAGGTGGCTATACTGGTCGGTGGACCCTCTGACTGTTGGTCTTGCCGAACCACTGCACTTCCCTGGGTCCTCCATTCGTTACACACTCACGTATTTAGCAACAGAACACCACTGGTGAGAGAGGGTCTCCGCTCAATAATATCAGAGGAGGAGAAACAGCCGGCTGCTACCACTTTAACCTTCGGACAAACTACCAGAGTCCCAAAAAGGAAAAAAAAATCCCCACACCATTGTCATAAACAACAAAAGACGTTTGGACCCAGAAAATGGTGACCGGTGTTCAGCACTATCTCGTTTCCTGTGGCACTGCAGGTTTCCAGTTCCGGTGGATGCAGATCCAGGGAAGATACCCAAGGGGAGGGGTAAGTGTTTTGTGACCGTATTTACAGAGAAGTTGTTGCACCTTTAATTACATCCAAACAGGTGCTTTACAGAAACACTCACCCCCTCAGAGCTGTCATGACTAAACGCTCTATAAAACTATAAAACTATCCACGGTGGACAGGCTGACTTTTGGCTGGCTCAGCAGGAGCTGGTGGTGGCTGAGGAGAGGAGGGTCTGGGCTTCTTTACTAGGGCTGCTAAACTGAAGCAGGTGATTTCAGGTAAATCCAGGCCTGATTACAGCCGGTGCTTTAGATGTAAAAAATCATTTTAATGGAAACTGTCTGACAACACGATGAAAAGGCTAATAAAAGAACCCCGAACAACATCTAAAGCAATGCAGCTAAAGGTTATTTTCACAGTTCGTGGCTATCGATAACTAAATGCCCCTCTGGGAGACCTCCAACACCAAATCCTCGTTGGGCTAAAACGAACACACAGACCCGTTTAACATTAGTCAAATGAAACAATATCGACAACCACCAGACTTTTAGGAAAGTATTCTGTGGAGTGATCAGGCACACGTGTGTGTCCTGTCACATCTGGTATAAATCTAGCGCTGCATTAAAAAACACACAAAAAAACCCCATCACACCTACAGTCAAACGTGGTGGTGGTAGTGTGATGGTCTGGGCCAGCTTTGCTGTTGCAGAACCCGGACCACTTGTTGATCAGATGGAACCGTGAGTTCTGCTCTCTTTTACATCAACAAGCCGTTTATGCTGGAAAACCCTCCAATAACTCTGTAGAGAAAAGTGGGACAAACATTTCTCCACAGCTATGAGAGCGACTCATTACCAGTTATCACCGCAGCTCAGTTGCAGTTCTAGTCAGCCATTCTTTCACATCTACTTGTTGATTTTAGACAGTGATTATTTCAAATAGGAGCATGTTGATTTAGTCATATTTTCTCTCCTTGTTAAGAAATCTATGGTTTAAGGACACTCATGGATCTGGTGACTATAATCATAATGCAGAAAAGGGCTGTTAGACTAATAAATCAGGAGGGGTATAGGGCTCACACAAACGCACTCTTTATTAAGACGCAAGCTTTAAAATTCCAGGACCTGGTCAAGTTTAAAACTGTGCAATTAATATATAAGGTAAGGAAAGGGATGCTCCCAATTGAAATAAGTAAATGGTTCTTAGAAAGAGAAGGGAGGTATAATTTTAGAGGGAAGTGGAATTTAAAAGTACAAAGAGTAAGAACAACATTGAAAAGGATGTCTATTTCGATAGCGGGCGTTAAATTCTGGAATGAGTTAACAGAAGAAATAAAGGATAGTAGTAATGTAAACCAGTTTAAAATAAAACTAAAAAAAAAAAAGAAATGTTAAATAAGTATAAGAATGAAGAAAATGAAATTAACCCAGGACGGCATGCAAACTGATGTTTAATCTCTTCTACAAATTAGAAAATCTAAATATAGTTCTAGTTGAACATGAGAATTTAATTAATTTATTATTATTGTTATTTTTTTTTTGTTTTTTTTTTGAAGGCATTGTAACTGTTTTGTTGTTTAAATTTTTATGATGAGGATGTAAACCTGAGGGGGTAGGGCTAAATAAGTATACACTTCTCCCTACTCCTTTTCAAACAAATGCGTGGAATGATTTTATGAAATGTTGGTGAATGTATATGTTTGAAATAAAGTGAACTGAACTGAACTGATCTGGTGAGATTAGCTCTGATGCAGAAATGTGACTCTGATCTGAAACCTTTAACTGAGACAGAAAAGCTCAAACAGGAAAAACTCTGCAAGGCCGTGAACACGTTTTCATTAAACAGTGGATGAAATAAATGGGACACTGTTTGTTGCAAAACTATCTGCAGACTTCCCAAAATGAATCAGTTTTCTCCTCAAACGTAAACTGGAAAAGCAGGAGACTACAGAAACAAAAGGAAAACCAGAAACTGTGGATTAAAACCTGCTTGAGTTCAGACGAGTTCTACTGGATCGCTCCTCTCTTTTCTCAGGGACACAGAATCCCTGAGCCAACTGCAGCCGAGCACCTTTCGTAAACACAATCAAAGCTCTCCACCAACAGGTTGCAGATCTGAGAAGCGGATCAACCAGTGAACCGCTAAACATCAATCACAGCTAATCCGGCACTAAATCTGTCTTTGCTGCCTTTTGATGTGAGTCAACATCACTGTTAGCAAAGTGCGGTGCTAATAATTTCCCATTTACAACAGAGAAATGAGCCGAGACGCAGGCAAGGGTGAACTGAAGCCAGATCAAATGACCCCACAATCAATCAGATGAAGATCTGGTGACAGAAGCATTTTTTAATTCTAGAATAAACGTGCGTCAGATGAAAACTTTATTCTAATAATTCATAAACAGTAAATGAATTACTGTTAGATGCCGGTGATCTTGTCGTGTGTACTGTTCAGGCGCTCGAGGGTGATGATGTTTTACACCGAAAGAGCAGGTGCTGCCGGGACCTGCTTCAGCACTTCTCTGAGGTAATGCAATATTCTTTCATATTCTAACTTTCAGAAATATAGTCCATGATGTAAAAGTTGTGGACTTGTGTTTAGGAACCACACCGCCGGTCTCCCGGCAACAGGTTGACAAGTGTGATTGGTCTGCCCCTCAACCTATTAAAAAGCATGTATGCGTAGAACATAATGATGCTTGCACTCGTCCACATGTAATCTAAGTGAGCGGGTAAAGTGTCCTTTGTCACTGGATACTCTTTAAAAATAAAACAAGCTGTCGCTGTGCCGGGACGCTTGAATGAAAGTGGATCTTTCAGAGGCATTTCTTAGAGTCTCAGATGGATATAGATCGTCTGCAGCATACTGCAGCTATCAAACAATTACACGTTCAACGTGCTGACCGCGGCATCAACCTCGATGCCAGAAAGTGATCCATCTCCTAAAGACGAGTTCATCTTCTCACTTTTACAGAAGAAAACAGCTCTCGTATCCACGTCAGCTCCATTTCATACAGCAGCATGCGGTACAAGCTTGGTTCCATCCACACTGAACTCGCTGTTAAATTCCCATCATGAGTCACTCTCAATAAAAAGTCCTGGCACTCAGCGTTGGACAATGACCTTGGGTTTCTCTAGGTTCTCATTCTTCTTTTGCTGACATGAGGTCAGCTCAAGTGCAGAACCATGAAATCCTTTTCTCTCATAAATTAGTCGACTGAACTTTCACTGCTCCAGCCACATCTGAAAGCGGATACTCTCCCAGTGAGAGGTAGCGGGAAGGGAATGTTTGCAGTGTCAGGTAGACCAGGCACCAGCGAGATAATGTCACACATTAATCTCCGTTAGCGAGGGGGTTTGTGATCATGCATCCGTTAAGTTGTCACGGTATGGCTGTGAGAGTTTGTGTGAAACAGACATAGCCATACCCAGAAGGCCCGCTCTCGTCTTACTCTGAGTATATCCGTACGCGATGCGTCGGTCCGCTGCCAAACCACGCCACCGCAGCTAAACGTCTTCGCAGCAGGCGGTGTGCTGTGGTGGCTTCAAGGTACAGATGCTGATGAAGGAGAAGGGATCTGCGCATCTGACAAGTTCATATATGACCTTCGTTTGCAGACGGTGTCAGTGTCCACCTCCAGCTTCACATCACCTCACGAAAGTGGAGTCCGAGTCGGGCCGTGTGAGGGACCCCTGGCACAGCAACCTCCAGATGGGTTGCTAATCCTTTTTGTTCGGCGGGTTTAGCAACAACATAAATGTGGTGGACATGGACAGGACATTAGGAAATGTAGCCTTTGCTGCAATAGTCCACATAACCATCGGTGACTATGTAATTTAATAATATAAGTGCACCAGTTTAGCAAACAAACAACTTGACTGACTCTAGATAAAATAGGATGGAGTGACATTGCTACTAAAAGCAGAAATGTGGCTACTGAGACATAAAAAACACTATTTGCTGTGGCCACACAGGACATTCTAGTTCATTTAGAAAAGGTAATTTTTTCTGATTAATTATATATTTTTATGCAGAATGAGCTGGTTGGAGTACGGCGTGTGTTGAACAATCACAGCCTTATCGAGTACAGCCAACAAAAATGAATCTCCCTGCTGATTTAGCCAATGCTGGTCACTTATTCAGACAGGTGGTTAAATATAGACCTAAAGGATCATCAAGTCTCTGATGGTCACTCGCGTGTTAACATTCAGTGCCAAACAAATACGAGTGTGTGTCCCTTGTGCTGCATAGTTCTGGAAACACAAGTTTCCTTTTTATTGAGTGTTTTTAGTGGCTGAAGGTGGCTTACTGCCTTTGTGTGTTTACCTGCAATCTTATCATCAATCATCTTCTTCCCATTATCCAAGTGTTTGTGCCGCAGTAGCAAATGAATGATTTCTATTCTATTCTATTCTTTTGTGATCCACCACTTATCTGGGTCCTGGCCATCAGTGCAACAGCACTAGTAAGGAAGATTACTTCCCTCCACCCTGCTAAGGTGTTCTCAGGTAAGCCTGGAGACATTTCTGTCACCATGTTCTAGTCACCATGTTCTAGTCACCATGTTCTAGTGCATCCTCCTGGAACGACCTGTCTGAAACATCTCTGTTAACCATATTTCCATAAGTCCAACACACCCCAGCCGGCTCCTGTTCACATGGAAGACCAGCGGCTCTACTGAGAACTCCTCTTGGACGCTTGTCAAGCTCCACACTAGTTTTACTCCAAAGGGACACTTTGGGACAACTCCTTCACTTTCCAACAACCT